>NC_060177.1:91937151-92107151 GCF_021184085.1 Oncorhynchus gorbuscha
CCACTAGGCTACCTGCTGGTTACTAGTCCAACACTCTAACCACTAGGCTACCTGCTGGTTACTAGTCCAACGCCCTAACCACTAGGCTACCTGCTGGTTACTAGTCCAACACTCTAACCACTAGGCTATGCTGCCACCTCATATGATGAGGAAGATGAACTCAAAGATGAACTGAATCATAGGATCGCCATCTCACTGTCTGAGGATGTAGTTAGAACCAATATTTCATCTGAGAGCTTTCTCGGGCTACCAGAGTGGCACAGCGGTCTAAGGCACTGCATCTCAGTGCTAGAGGTCGTCACCACAGACCTTGGTTCGATTCCAGGCTGTATCACAACCGGTTGTGATTGGGAGTCCCATAGGGCGGCGCACAATTGTTTTGCCCATGGTCGTCCGTGTTAGGGTTTGGCCCGGGGTAATCGATGGTCGCCTCATTGTGTTCCCACAGGAATGTGTCGGACTCTGTTTCGTTAATTAGTGAGCTCTGTTCTTTAACTAACTTTACCGTGTTAATTAAATAAACACAACATTAAAATCCTGCTGCTATACTGGCGTTATAATGCTAATCTTTCTCTCCAGCTCCAGATGGATCCTTCCGGTAACTTCTACAACTACAGAACAGCGTTTAGAGGAGCGACGCAGAGGTCCAGAACAGCCAACAGCACTAGAGAGAAGGTGAGCTTCCATACATTCTAGAAGAAAAAGAAATGCACACCTATATAGGCGAGGTGCTGGCTAACGGAGTAGAAAACTTGAACTCACTCTAAGAGCTCAGATGGAGAAAAAAATACACACATTTGATACATTCACACGCATCTGAGATTCAAGGCCTGTATTTATAAGGTATCTTAGAGCCGGTGAGCAGATCTAGGAACAGTGTTGCGTTTTTTTCATTTTTAGATTGTAATGAATAAGATGACACGGACAGGGTGGATCTGATCCAAGATCAGCTTTTCTGAGACGCTGATCCTGATGCCTTCAGTTGTGGAGTCTCATCAGCCCTTGGATTCAACCCCCAACCCCCCCAGTTACTGGCCCGCCTCTTTAAACCCTCAACCCCCCAGTTACTGGCCCTCCTCTCTAAACCCCCAACCCCCCAGTTACTGGCCCTCCTCTTTAAACCCCCAACCCCCAGTTACTGGCCCTCCTCTCTAAACCCCCAACCCCCAGTTACTGGCCCTCCTCTCTAAACCCCCAATCCCCCAGTTAGTGGCCTGCCTCTCTAAATCCCCAACCCCCAGTTACTGGCCCGCCTCTCTAAACCCCCAACCCCCAGTTACTGGCCCGCCTTTAAACCCTCAACCCCCAGTTACTGGCCCGCCTCTTTAAACCCTCAACCCCCCAGTTACTGGCCCGCCTCTTTAAACCCTCAACCCCCCAGTTACTGGCCCGCCTCTTTAAACCCTCAACCCCCAGTTACTGGCCCGCCTCTTTAAACCCTCAACCCCCAGTTACTGGCCCTCCTCTCTAAACCCCCAACCCCCAGTTACTGGCCCTCCTCTTTAAACCCCCAACCCCCAGTTACTGGCCCTCCTCTCTAAACCCCCAACCCCCCAGTTACTGGCCCTCCTCTCTAAACCCCCAATCCCCCAGTTAGTGGCCTGCCTCTCTAAATCCCCAACCCCCAGTTACTGGCCCGCCTCTCTAAACCCCCAACCCCCAGTTACTGGCCCGCCTCTTAAACCCTCAACCCCCAGTTACTGGCCCGCCTCTTAAACCCTCAACCCCCAGTTACTGGCCCGCCTCTTTAAACCCTCAACCCCCAGTTACTGGCCCGCCTCTTTAAACCCTCAACCCCCCAGTTACTGGCCCGCCTCTTTAAACCCTCAACCCCCAGTTACTGGCCCTCCTCTCTAAACCCCCAACCCCCAGTTACTGGCTAACCTCTCTAAACCCCAACCCCCAGTTACTGGCCCTCCTCTCTAAACCCCCAACCCCCAGTTACTGGCCCTCCTCTCTAAACCCCCAACCCCCAATTACTGGCCCACCTCTCTAAACCCCAACCCCCAGTTACTGGCCCTCCTCTCTAAACCCCCAACCCCCAGTTACTGGCCCTCCTCTCTAAACCCCCAACCCCCAGTTACTGGCCCTCCTCTCTAAACCCCCAACCCCCAGTTACTGGCCCTCCTCTCTAAACCCTCAACCCCCAGTTACTGGCCCTCCTCTCTAAACCCTCAACCCCCAGTTACTGGCCCTCCTCTCTAAACCCCCAACCCCCAGTTACTGGCCCTCCTCTCTAAACCCTCAACCCCCAGTTACTGGCCCGCCTTTAAACCATCAACCCCCAGTTACTGGCCCGCCTCTTTAAACCCTCAACCCCCAGTAACTGGCCCTCCTCTCTAAACCCCCAACCCCCAGTTACTGGCCCTCCTCTCTAAACCCTCAACCCCCAGTTACTGGCCCTCCTCTCTAAACCCTCAACCCCCAGTTACTGGCCCTCCTCTCTAAACCCTCAACCCCCAGTTACTGGCCCTCCTCTCTAAACCCTCAACCCCCCAGTTACTGGCCCTCCTCTCTAAACCCCCAACCCCCAGTTACTGGCCGTCCTCTTTAAACCCCCAACCCCCAGTTACTGGCCCGCCTCTTTAAACCCTCAACCCCCAGTAACTGGCCCGCCTCTTTAAACCCTCAACCCCCAGTTACTGGCACGCCTCTTTAAACCCTCAACCCCCCAGTTACTGGCCCTCCTCTCTAAACCCTCAACCCCCAGTTACTGGCCCTCCTCTCTAAACCCCCAACCCCCTGTTACTGGCTGTCCTCTTTAAACCCCCAACCCCCAGTTACTGGCCCGCCTCTTTAAACCCTCAACCCCCAGTAACTGGCCCGCCTCTTTAAACCCTCAACCCCCAGTTACTGGCCCACCTCTCTAAACCCTCAACCCCCCAGTTACTGGCCCGCCTCTTTAAACCCTCAACCCCCAGTTACTGGCCCCCTCTCTAAACCCCCAACCCCCAGTTACTGGCCCGCCTCTTTAAACCCTCAACCCCCAGTAACTGGCCCTCCTCTCTAAACCCTCAACCCCCAGTAACTGGCCCTCCTCTCTAAACCCCCAACCCCCAGTTACTGGCCCGCCTCTTTAAACCCTCAACCCCCAGTAACTGGCCCTCCTCTCTAAACCCTCAACCCCCAGTAACTGGCCCTCCTCTCTAAACCCCCAACCCCCAGTTACTGGCCCTCCTCTCTAAACCCTCAACCCCCAGTTACTGGCCCTCCTCTCTAAACCCTCAACCCCCAGTTACTGGCCCTCCTCTCTAAACCCTCAACCCCCAGTTACTGGCCCTCCTCTCTAAACCCTCAACCCCCCAGTTACTGGCCCTCCTCTCTAAACCCCCAACCCCTCAGTTACTGGCCGTCCTCTTTAAACCCCCAACCCCCAGTTACTGGCCCTCCTCACTAAACCCCCAACCCCCAGTTACTGGCCCACCTCTTTAAACCCCCAACCCCCAGTTACTGGCCCACCTCTTTAAACCCTCAACCCCCCAGTTACTGGCCCACCTCTTTAAACCCCAACCCCCAGTTACTGGCCCACCTCTCTAAACCCCAACCCCCAGTTACTGGCCCACCTCTCTAAACCCCCAACCCCCAGTTACTGGCCCTCCTCTTTAAACCCCCAACCCCCAGTTACTGGCCCTCCTCTCTAAACCCCCAACCCCCAGTTACTGGCCCTCCTCTTTAAACCCCCAACCCCCAGTTACTGGCCGTCCTCTTTAAACCCCCAACCCCCAGTTACTGGCCCTCCTCTCTAAACCCCCAACCCCCAGTTACTGGCCCACCTCTTTAAACCCCCAACCCCCAGTTACTGGCCCACCTCTTTAAACCCCCAACCCCCAGTTACTGGCCCTCCTCTCTAAACCCCCAACCCCCCAGTTACTGGCCCTCCTCTCTAAACCCTCAACCCCCAGTTACTGGCCCTCCTCTCTAAACCCCCAACCCCCAGTTACTGGCCCACCTCTTTAAACCCCCAACCCCCAGTTACTGGCCCACCTCTCTAAACCCCCAACCCCCAGTTACTGGCCCACCTCTCTAAACCCCCAACCCCCAGTTACTGGCCCTCCTCTTTAAA
Organism: Oncorhynchus gorbuscha; assembly: GCF_021184085.1. Lineage (NCBI taxonomy): Eukaryota > Metazoa > Chordata > Actinopteri > Salmoniformes > Salmonidae > Oncorhynchus > Oncorhynchus gorbuscha. Next base: position 91,941,215 of record NC_060177.1, read on the forward strand.
CCCCCAACCCCCAGTTACTGGCCCTCCTCTCTAAACCCCCAACCCCCAGTTACTGGCCCTCCTCTCTAAACCCCCAACCCCCAGGTACTGGCCCTCCTCTCTAAACCCCCAACCCCCAGTTACTGGCTAGCCTCTCTAAACCCCCAACCCCCAGTTACTGGCTAGCCTCTCTAAACCCCAACCCCCAGTTACTGGCCCTCCTCTCTAAACCCCCAACCCCCAGTTACTGGCTAGCCTCTAAACCCCCAACCCCCCCCCCTAAACCCCAACCCCCCAATTACTGGCTAGCCTCTCTAAACCCCCAACCCCCAGTTACTGGCCCACCTCTCTAAACCCCCAACCCCCAGTTACTGGCCCTCCTCTCTAAACCCCCAACCCCCCAGTTACTGGCTAGCCTCTCTAAACCCCAACCCCCCAATTACTGGCTAGCCTCTCTAAACCCCCAACCCACCAGTTACTGGCCCTCCTCTCTAAACCTGCGACCCCTCCATTTCAGACCGAGACAGTTTAGTGATTCCGATGTAGATTCTGATCTCTCCAAATGGTGGGAACGTTCTCTGTTCTCTCTGGTTGTCTGAATTATCCCAGAACCCATTTCTCTGTTCTCTCTGGTTGTCTGAATTATCCCAGAACCCATTTCTCTGTTCTCTCTGGTTGTCTGAATAATCCCAGAACACATTTCTCTGTTCTCTCTGGTTGTCTGAATTATCCCAGAACCCATTTCTCTGTTCTCTCTGGTTGTCTGAATTATCCCAGAACCCATTTCTCTGTTCTCTCTGGTTGTCTGAATTATCCCAGAACCCATTTCTCTGTTCTCTCTGGTTGTCTGAATTATCCCAGAACCCATTTCTCTGTTCTCTCTGGTTGTCTGAATTATCCCAGAACCCACTAAGTGTGTGATTTGTCCAGCTGCACCAATTAAAATGTTTCTGACATTTATGTAAACAAGTAAAATGGCTGTTTTTGAAGTGTTTGACGCACGCTGTGCTCTACTTGGCCCAGAAGACTAACAAACAGTCCGTCTCTCTCACAACTGATGAGCAGCAATTCATTATTACATAAAGTGGAGGTCTGTATCGTGAGTGTCTTTCATGTAACCCGGAAACAAGTGGAGGGAATTTGTTGGGAACGAGAAGAACTTGATAAACATTCTAGAACGGCACTACAGTGTGAGGACAGAAAACAGACCGGCATTACAGTGTGAGGACAGAAAACAGACCGGCACTACAGTGTGAGGACAGAAAACAGAACGGCACTACAGTGTGAGGACAGAAAACAGAACGGCATTACAGTGTGAGGACAGAAAACAGACCGGCACTACAGTGTGAGGACAGAAAACAGACCGGCACTACAGTGTGAGGACAGAAAACAGACCGGCGTGCAGAAAACTACAGTGTGAGGACAGAAAACAGACCGGCACTACAGTGTGAGGACAGAAAACAGACCGGCACTACAGTGTGAGGACAGAAAACAGACCGGCACTACAGTGTGAGGACAGAAAACAGACCGGCACTACAGTGTGAGGACAGAAAACAGACCGGCACTACAGTGTGAGGACAGAAAACAGACCGGCACTACAGTGTGAGGACAGAAAACAGACCGGCACTACAGTGTGAGGACAGAAAAGACCGGCACTACAGTGTGAGGACAGAAAACAGAACGGCACTACAGTGTGAGGACAGAAAACAGACCGGCACTACAGTGTGAGGACAGAAAACAGACCGGCACTACAGTGTGAGGACAGAAAACAGAACGGCATTACAGTGTGAGGACAGAAAACAGACAGAAAACAGACCGCACTACAGTGTGAGGACAGAAAACAGACCAGTGTGAGGACAGAAAACAGACCGGCACTACAGTGTGAGGACAGAAAACAGACCGGCACTACAGTGTGAGGACAGAAAACAGACCGGCACTACAGTGTGAGGACAGAAAACAGACCGGCACTACAGTGTGAGGACAGAAAACAGACCGGCACTACAGTGTGAGGACAGAAAACAGACCGGCACTACAGTGTGAGGACAGAAAACAGACCGGCACTACAGTGTGAGGACAGAAAACAGACCGGCACTACAGTGTGAGGACAGAAAACAGACCGGCACTACAGTGTGAGGACAGAAAACAGACCGGCACTACAGTGTGAGGACAGAAAACAGACCGGACTCAGTGTGAGGACAGAAAACAGACCGGCACTACAGTGTGAGGACAGAAAACAGAGAGCTGTGTGAGGACAGAAAACAGACCGGCACTTGAGTGTGAGGACAGAAAACAGACCGGCACTACAGTGTGAGGACAGAAAACAGACCGCATGTGTGAGGACAGAAAACAGACCGAATGGAAAGGACAGAAAACAGACCGGCACTACATTGTGAGGACAGAAAACAGCGGCACTACATTGTGAGGACAGAAAACAGACCGGCACTACATTGTGAGGACAGAAAACAGACCGGCACTACAGTGTGAGGACAGAAAACAGACCGGCACTACAGTGTGAGGACAGAAAACAGACCGGCACTACAGAAAACAGACCGGCACTACAGTCTCGACAGAAAACAGAACGGCATTACAGTGTGAGGACAGAAAACAGACCTGTCAACATTTGTGAGGACAGAAAACAGAACGGGATTACAGTGTGAGGACAGAAAACAGACCGGCACTACATTGTGAGGACAGAAAACAGAACGGCACTACAGTGTGAGGACAGAAAACAGACCGGCACTACAGTGTGAGGACAGAAAACAGAACGGCATTACAGTGTGAGGACAGAAAACAGACCGGCACTACAGTGTGAGGACAGAAAACAGACCGGCACTACAGTGTGAGGACAGAAAACAGACCGGCACTACAGTGTGGCCATCGGTTGGTCTGCTTCGATCTTGTTATCTCTGCTCAGTGTTGTCGTGTTATTGGCACTAAAACACAGCGAACTCTTGAGGTCTTCGGTTCAGTTGGGACATCAAGAATACATAACAAGGACTCTGAAGCAGATAAGTCAAAAGGTGAATCCATGAATAGGTCAGCTGAGAGCTGGTTGTGGTATTGACGTCAGAGAGACAACGTCAAGGGCCTCATTTACTAATCCGTCAGAAATATGTTCAGTTCCTTTTCAGGAATGGAAAAAGAAACATGGCCGCCTGCCAGCTCACATAATGTTCTCTCTCTCTCTCTCTCTCTCTCTCTCTCTTCTCTCTTTCTCTCTCTCTCTCTCAGTTGACGGTTGGCTCAAGCAGTGTCAATATGATTGTGTTAGCTAAGGGTTCACTGTCAACATTTAATGGGTTAGCTGAGTGTTTCTTTTAGGGAAGGGAGGAGGGGAGAGGGGGATTTAGCTATGTGTGTGGAAATGTGTGTGGAAATGTGTTGAAGAGCCCGGGTTGGCTGCTCAGACAGACAGTGAGGGGGTCATAAGACATAACACTGGAATGTTCCAAACTCCCAGGCAGAACACTGGAATGTTCCAAACTCCCAGGCAGAACACTGGAATGTTCCAAACTCCCAGGCAGAACACTGGAATGTTCCAAACTCCCAGGCAGAACACTGGAATGTTCCAAACTCCCAGGCAGAACACTGGAATGTTCCAAATTCCCAGGCAGAACACTGGAATGTTCCAAACTCCCAGGCAGAACACTGGAATGTTCCAAACTCCCAGGCAGAACACTGGAATGTTCCAAACTCCCAGGCAGAACACTGGAATGTTCCAAACTCCCAGGCAGAACACTGGAATGTTCCAAACTCCCAGGCAGAACACTGGAATGTTCCAAACTCCCAGACAGAACACAGGAATGTTCCAAACTCCCAGGCAGAACACAGGAATGTTCCAAACTCCCAGGCAGAACACTGGAATGTTCCAAACTCCCAGGCAGAACCCTGGAATGTTCCAAACTCCCAGGCAGAACCCTGGAATGTTCCAAACTCCCAGGCAGAACACTGGAATGTTCCAAACTCCCAGGCAGAACACTGGAATGTTCCTTCTTGTACTTGTGACTTCTTCATCTAATGAGGGTTTGTTTATGGGTCAAATAAAAACAAGTCTATTTACACATGTGCCCAGGGCTCTAAAGTACAACCAATTTGGTTTGCATATTTATTTAACGAGGCAAGTCGGCCTAGGAACAGTTTGGTTAACTGCCTGTTCTGTGGCAGAATGACAGATTTGTATCTTGTCAGTTTGGGGATATGAACTTTTTACCTTCTTAGCTAGCTAGCTAACAACCTGGTAACTTTATCAGTATATCCAAACATTTGGGACACAGAAAGGAAAAGGGACAGCTTCTTCAGGAAATGACATATCTCTTATATGTTGTCATCTCATAACATGATGCTCTTAAAGGGACAGTGTTTTCTATGTAACCGTCTCAATAGGAAAAATAGGGATTTTATATCATGTAGAAACTTAACATTCCACAAATGACTTTTTAATTTCAATGACTGATATTTGTATCAACATTTTTTAGCTTTAAAAATAAATAAATGTATTTGAGTTACATATTAGTTCCTAGGGGCACAACATATTAGTTCCTAGGGGCACAACATATTAGTTCCTAGGGGCACAACATATTAGTTCCTAGGGGCACAACATATTCGTTCCTAGGGGCACAACATATTAGTTCCTAGGGGCACAACATATTAGTTCCTAGGGGCACAATATATTAGTTCCTAGAGGCACAACATATTAGTTCCTAGGGGCACAACATATTAGTTCCTAGGGGCACAACATATTAGATCCTAGGGGCACAACATATTAGTTCCTAGGGGCACAACATATTAGTTCCTAGGGGCACAACATATTAGTTCCTAGGGGCACAACATATTAGTTCCTAGGGGCACAACATATCTAGATATAGGCTCCTCATACTCAACTCTGGACCTCGAAGCCAGTTCCACTGATTTTTCTTATTTTCTTCATAGTTCCCCTCTAAACAGGGACTGTTTTAGACTTGGGACACGATACCAGGTGTGTACAATTAATGATCAGGTTGAACAGGAAGCCAACAGGCCCTGTACCTCTTTTAAGGTAACAGTTGAATACCGTTGATATAGGCTATATCTCAATCAATGTCAAAAATAAAACTTCTGTTTTTTTTCTGGTGCTCCTACATTTGATGTTGTGCTGCTAACTTTTTAAAGTATGGAGCACTAGTGCTACCAATTACAAAATGTGTATAATTTAGAGCCCTGCACACGCCATAGCAGATGTGGACTGTTTTTTTTTGGGGGGGGGCACTGGTCTTGTGGTAATGTTGTTTATACAACATGTTTTCTCTCCTCTCATTCTCCCACTTTGTCCTCTGTCCTCTGTTCAGAGCTGTCCTGGGTTTATAGAGGGGCCTCAGTGTCACGGAGAGCAGAGAGAGCAGAGAGAGAGCAGAAAGACTGATATCATTTGGTACATTCTGTGTTGTTTACTTTATTCAATTTGATTAGAATGACACGTTGGGCAGTTGAGGAGCCGTTGATATAAAACTCAAGCGGAACGTCACATGTTTGTTGATCAGTGCTTCATCGCACACTATATTACACTGTTCCCTCACAGAGCTGGCCTGTATTCCCTCACAGAGCTGGCCTGTATTCCCTCACGGAGCTGGCCTGTATTCCCTCACGGAGCTGGCCTGTATTCCCTCACAGAGCTGGCCTGTATTCCCTCACAGAGCTGGCCTGTATTCCCTCACAGAGCTGGCCTGTATTCCCTCACAGAGCTGGCCTGTATTCCCTCACGGAGCTGGCCTGTATTCCCTCACGGCGCTGGCCTGTATTCCCTCACAGAGCTGGCCTGTATTCCCTCACAGAGCTGGCCTGTATTCCCTCACAGAGCTGGCCTGTATTCCCTCACGGAGCTGGCCTATATTCCCTCACGGAGCTGGCCTGTATTCCCTCACGGAGCTGGCCTGTATTCCCTCACAGAGCTGGCCTGTATTCCCTCACGGAGCTGGCCTGTATTCCCTCACGGAGCTGGCCTGTATTCCCTCACAGAGCTGGCCTGTATTCCCTCACGGAGCTGGCCTGTATTCCCTCACGGAGCTGGCCTGTATTCCCTCACAGAGCTGGCCTGTATTCCCTCACGGAGCTGGCCTGTATTCCCTCACGGAGCTGGCCTGTATTCCCTCACAGAGCTGGCCTGTATTCCCTCACAGAGCTGGCCTGTATTCCCTCACAGAGCTGAGTAGGAGCGCTGATTTAGGATCAGGTCCCCCCTGTCTTTTTCATTTTGATCTAATTCCTGACATTTAATCCTAGTAAAAATGCCCTGTCTTAGGTCAGTTGGGATCACCACTTTATTTTAAGAATGTGAAATGTCAGAATAATAGAGATAATGATTTATTTCAGCTTTTATTTCTTTCATCACATCACAGTGGGTCAGAAGTTTACATACATTCAATTAGTATTTGGGCTATTTGACCAAGAAGGCGAGTGATGGAGTGCTGCATCAGATGACCTGGCCTCCACAATCACCCGATCACAACCCAATTGAGATGGTTTGGGATGAGTTGGACCGCAGAGTGAAGGAAAGGCATCCAACAAGTGCTCAGTATGGGTGGGAACTCCTTCGAGACGGTTGGAAAAGCATTCCAGGTGAAACTGGTTGAGAGAATGCCAAGAGTGTGCAAAACTGTCATCAAGACAAAGGATGGCTACTTTGAAGAATCTCAAATCTAAAATATATTTTGATTTGTGTAAAACTTTTTTGGTTACTACATGATTCCATAATGTGTTATTTCATAGTTTTGATGTCTTCACTATTATTCTACAATGTAGAAAATAGTAAAATTACAGGAAAACCCTTGAATGAGTAGCTGTGTCCAAACTTTTGACTAGTACTGTGTATATAATTGTTTTAACACAATGGCATGAAAAGAGTTCTCATGTTCTTATGTTCTCATGTTCTGATGTTCTTATGTTCTCATGTTCTGATGTTCTTATGTTCTCATGTTCTCATGTTCTTATGTTCTCATGTTCTGATGTTCTTATGTTCTCATGTTCTGATGTTCTTATGTTCTCATGTTCTGATGTTCTTATGTTCTCATGTTCTGATGTTCTTATGTTCTCATGTTCTGATGTTCTTATGTTCTCATGTTCTGATGTTCTTATGTTCTCATGTTCTGATGTTCTTATGTTCTCATGTTCTGATGTTCTTATGTTCTCTCTGATCCAGTTTATAGAAGAGAATACCGTTGATAGGAAAGTAGAAAGTAGGCAATGAAAAGGACAGTGGATATTTGGGCGAGAGGCATCTTCTAGGATGTTACATATTGAAATAGAATCAACGCCCATCACATAACATTGACTTGGATGGTAATGTCTGTTCTAGTCAATCTATTTCTATGCTATGTTACCTAACAAACCCTCCGTCTCCCTTTGAGTAAACCAGTAAACCACTTCCTCTGTTCTGCTGTCAAGCTCCCGATGGGCTGCAATGCGCTCAACGCTCTCCTCTTGTGTAATAACAGTGAAAGGTGCTTGAAGCCAACAGTCAATCACATATCAATGAAACACAGACCAGCACTTGATTTGATTCAGTTGCAAATTGAAGATTTGTTTATTTTATTTAGTCAAGGCAACATGTCCTGCTAGAACTATCCTGTCCATCTCTCCACCAGACCAGAGTGGTTAGGAACTATCCTGTCCATCTCTCCATCAGACCAGAGTGGTTAGGAACTATCCTGTCCATCTCTCCACCAGACCAGAGTGGTTAGGAACTATCCTGTCCATCTCTCCACCCACCAGATCAGAGTGGTTGGGAACTATCCTGTCCATCTCTCCACCAGACCAGAGTGGTTAGGAACTATCCTGTCCATCTCTCCATCAGACCAGAGTGGTTAGGAACTATCCTGTCCATCTCTCCACCAGACCAGAGTGGTTAGGAACTATCCTGTCCATCTCTCCACCAGACCAGAGTGGTTAGGAACTATCCTGTCCATCTCTCCACCAGAATAGAGTGGTTAGGAACTATCCTGTCCATCTCTCCACCAGACCAGAGTGGTTAGGAACTATCCTGTCCATCTCTCCATCTCTCCACCAGAGTGGTTAGGAACAGACCAGAGTGGTTAGGAACTATCCTGTCCATCTCTCCACCAGACCAGAGTGGTTAGGAACTATCCTGTCCATCTCTCCACCAGACCAGAGTGGTTAGGAACTATCCTGTCCATCTCTCCACCAGACTAGAGTGGTTAGGAACTATCCTGTCCATCTCTCCACCAGACTAGAGTGGTTAGGAACTATCCTGTCCATCTCTCCACCAGACCAGAGTGGTTAGGAACTATCCTGTCCATCTCTCCACCAGACCAGAGTGGTTAGGAACTATCCTGTCCATCTCTCCACCAGACCAGAGTGGTTAAGAACAGACACTGTTCTCGTTGTGTGTGAACCATGGTGTGGACCGTGTGTGTGTCTCTGTTACCTGATGCCTGGGATAGGGCCAACTCAAACCTCTCTGTTACCTAGTGCCTGGGATAGGGCTAACTCAAACCTCTCTGTTACCTAAAGCCTGGGATAGGGCCAACTCAAACCTCTCTGTTACCTAGTGCCTGGGATAGGGCCAACTCAAACCTCTCTGTTACATAAAGCCTGGGATAGGGCCAACTCAAACCTCTCTGTTACATAAAGCCTGGGATAGGGCCAACTCAAACCTCTCTGTTACCTAATGCCTGGGATAGGGCCAACTCAAACCTCTCTGTTACCTAATGCCTGGGATAGGGCCAACTCAAACCTCTCTGTTACCTAAAGCCTGGGATAGGGCCAACTCAAACCTCTCTGTTACCTAGTGCCTGGGATAGGGCCAACTCAAACCTCTCTGTTACCTAGTGCCTGGGATAGGGCCAACCCAAACCTCTCTGTTACCTAAAGCCTGGGATAGGGCCAACCCAAACCTCTCTGTTACCTAAAGCCTGGGATAGGGCCAACCCAAACCTCTCTGTTACCTAAAGCCTGGGATAGGGCCAAATCAAACCTCTCTGTTACCTAAAGCTCTGTGGTGACGTGGCTCTGAATTAATGAAGGGATGGTGATCTGAAAACCTGCTCAGCACCTCCCGACGTCTCTCTCTGGGTGAAGTAGGGAATTTGTTGACAGGTGTTTTTGTGATGATTAACATGTAAACCTCATTACATTAACCTGACCCCTGTAACCTGACCCCTGTAACCTGACCCCTGTAACCTGACCCATGTAACCTGACCCCTGTAACCTGACCCCTGTAACCTGACCCCTGTAACCTGACCCCTGTAACCTGACTGCTGTTTTAAATCCTCCTCTATCTTCTCTTTCTGTTCTCTCTCATCTCTATCTTCTCTTTCTTCTCTCTTCTCTCTCTCTATCTTCTCTTTCTGTTCTCTCTCATATCTCTTCTCTCTTCATCTTCTCTTTCTGTTCTCTCTCATCTCCTCTCTATCTTCTCTTTCTGTTCTCTCTCATCTCTCTTCTCTCTCTTTTTTCTCTCTTCTCTATCATCTCTTTCTGTTCTCTCTCATCTCTCTTCTCTCTCTTTCTTCTCTCTTCTCTCTATCTTCTCTTTCTGTTCTCTCTCATCTCTCTTCTCTCTCATTCTTCTTTCTTCTCTCTTCTCTCTATCTTCTCTTTCTGTTCTCTCTCATCTCTCTTCTCTCTCTCATTCTTCTTTCTTCCCTCTTCTCTCTATCTTCTCTTTCTGTTCTCTCTCATCTCCTCAATCTTCTTTCTGTTCTCTCTCATCTCTCTTCTCTCTCTTTCTTCTCTCTTCTCTCTTCTCTTTCTGTTCTCTCTCATCTCTCTTCTCTCTCTATCTTCTATTTCTTCTCTATTCTCTCTCTATCTTCTCTTTCTGTTCTCTCTCATCTCTCTTCTCTCTCTCTCTTTATCTTCTCTTTCTGTTCTCTCATCTCTCTTCTCTCTCTCTCTATCTTCTCTTTCTGTTCTCTCTCATATCTTCTCTCTCTCTCTTTCAGATCGTCATCCCGTTCTTCAGCCTACTGATCAAAGACATCTATTTCCTGAATGAGGGATGTTCCAACAGGATGCAGAATGGACATGTAAACTTTGAGGTGTGTTTGGGAAACAGCTTGTTGTTTGTAAGGAAATCCCCCCAATATGGGGACCCTGGGGCGGCAGGGTAGCCTAGTGGTTAGAGCGTTGGACTAGTAACCGAAAGGTGGCAAGTTCTAATCCCCGAGCTGACAAATCTGTCGTTCTGCCCCTGAACAGGCAGTTAACCCACTTAACTGACTTGCCTGGTTAAATAAAGGTAAAATAAATTTTAAAAAGGGTCCTGGGGACCAAACTTGGCCAAATTAATTTGGCCCACCAGAGACTTCCAGAATGACCTTATGTTTTTATGAATAATATTTTTCGGGGGAGGGTTTGGTTCACTACTGAGGTTTACATTTTGACAAGGGTTTGTCCACCTCAGTAATAAGATGAAGTAAGGTTGTTACGTAAACCCAGATCCAGCAGTTTCAGAAATGTCTCATTGCTAAAAGGAGACCGTTTGCACACCAACATAGTCATGGAAAAGGACTTCTATTTTTTCTTCCCCAATAACTGACAGAGAATGAGGAAGTAAGACTTCTGCTCTGCAGTGGAATTAAGACTTTATCATTGGAGACCCAGACAGTCATCAGGGCAGACAGTCATCAGGGCAGACAGTCATCAGGGCAGACAGTCATCAGGGCAGACGGTCATCAGGGCAGACAGTCATCAGGGCAGACAAGTCATCAGGGCAGATGGTCATCAGGGCAGATGGTCATCAGGGCAGATGGTCATCAGGGCAGATGGTCATCAGGGCAGCCAAGTCATCAGGGCAGACGGTCATCGGGGCAGACAGTCATCGGGGCAGACAGTCATCGGGGCAGACAGTCATCAGGGCAGACAGTCATCGGGGCAGACAGTCATCAGGGCAGACAAGTCATCGGGGCAGACAAGTCATCAGGGCAGACAAGTCATCACAGTCATCGGGGCAGACAGTCATCGGGTCATCAGGGCAGACATCAGGGCAGACAGTCATCTAGGGCAGACAGTCATCTAGGGCAACCATTAGTCATCTAGGGCAGCCAACATCAGGGCAGCCAGTCATATTGGGTTAACATTCATCAGGGCATCCAAGTCATCATTGGGTTAACCAAGTTCATCTAGGGCAGACAGTCATCAGTTGGCAGTTAACATCAGGGCATGATTCATTGGGTTTTTCAGAAATTCATCAGGGGCCAGATGGTCATCAGGGCAGACGGTTCATGGTTTGGAAGAAGGTGGGCAGTGTCCGGGCAGAAGGACCGTCAAGGGTATCTGCTCACCGCACCGGTCTTCAGCGAGGACAGTATGTCACCCCTCAAAAACTTCTCCCCTTAACTCCACAATCAGTGCTGCTCCCAGTCAGTCATCAGGGCAGCCAAGTCATCAGGGCAGCCAAGTCATCAGGGCAGTCAGTCATCTGGTGCAGATGGTCATCAGGGCAGCCAAGTCATCAGGGCAGACGGTCATCAGGGCAGTTCATCTATATTGGGTTAACATTCAGCTCTGTTCATCTATATTGCTGTTAACATTAAATGACGTTCATCTATATTGCTCTGGTTAACATTAAATGTTCATCTATATTGGGTTAACATTACGTTCATCTATATTGGGTTAACATTACATTCATCTATATTGGGTTAACATTACGTTCATCTATATTGGGTTAACATTACGTTCATCTATATTGGGTTAACATTACATTCATCTATATTGGGTTAACATTACGTTCATCTATATTGGGTTAACATTACGTTCATCTATATTGGGTTAACATTACGTTCATCTATGTTGGGTTAACATTGCGTTCATGATTTATTGTTGTTTTTCAGCTTCTGTGTCTGGCCTCCTAGTGATAGTTCATGGTTTGGAAGAAGGTGGAGTGTCCGTTTGAGAAGGACCGTAAGATTCTCCAGTATCTGCTCACCGTACCGGTCTTCAGCGAGGACAGTATGTACACCCCTCAAAAAACTTCTCCCCCTTAACTCCACAATCAGTGCTGCTCCCACGTTGTATAAGGTCAATGTACCGAAATGATTATATCATTTTAAACTAAATCAAATCAGGAAAGATGCGCTAGATATGTCCGCTATACTTTAACGTTCAGTGTTCTCCAGGTTGTATGTGCTGTATGATAATGTGGAAATGACGTTCTCTCTCCTCTCAGCTCTGTGTCTGGCCTCCTATGACAGTGATGCTGATGGTTCTCTCTCCTCTCAGCTCTGTGTCTGGCCTCCTATGACAGTGATGCTGATGGTTCTCTCTCCTCTCAGCTCTGTGTCTGGCCTCCTATGACAGTGATGTTGATGGTTCTCTCTCTCCTCTCAGCTCTGTGTCTGGCCTCCTATGACAGTGATGCTGATGGTTCTCTCTCCTCTCAGCTCTGTGTCTGGCCTCCTATGACAGTGATGCTGATGGTTCTCTCTCCTCTCAGCTCTGTGTCTGGCCTCCTATGACAGTGATGCTGATGGTTCTCTCTCCTCAGCTCTGTGTCTGGCCTCCTATGACAGTGATGCTGATGGTTCTCTCTCCTCTCAGCTCTGTGTCTGGCCTCCTATGACAGTGATGCTGATGGTTCTCTCTATTCTCTCTCCTCTCAGCTCTGCGTCTGGCCTCCTATGACAGTGATGCTGATGGTTCTCTCTGTTCTCTCAGCTCTGTGTCTGGCCTCCTATGACAGTGATGCTGATGGTTCTCTCTCCTCTCAGCTCTGTGTCTGGCCTCCTATGACAGTGATGCTGATGGTTCTCTCTCCTCTCAGCCCTGTGTCTGGCCTCCTATGACAGTGATGCTGATGGTTCTCTCTCCTCTCAGCTCTGTGTCTGGCCTCCTATGACAGTGATGCTGATGGTTCTCTCTCCTCTCAGCCCTGTGTCTGGCCTCCTATGACAGTGATGCTGATGGTTCTCTCTGTTCTCTCTCCTCTCAGCTCTGTGTCTGGCCTCCTATGACAGTGAAGGCCCTGAGAATAATATGGAGAAGGACAGATGGAAGTCTTTGAGGTATGTACCCTCCCCGGGGTGTTGTGTGTACGTGTGTACCCCTAGGGTCAGCCCCAATGCGACATAATCTGTCCCATTACTCCAGACTGGTGTAGTTTATCTCTCTCTCCCCCCACTGAGACTCCAGACTGGTGTAGTTTCTGTCTCTCCCCACTGAGACTCCAGACTGGTATAGTTTCTGTCTCTCCCCCCACTGAGACTACAGACTGGTGTAGTTTCTGTCTCTCCCCACTGAGACTCCAGACTGGTATAGTTTCTGTCTCTCCCCACTGAGACTCCAGACTGGTGTAGTTTCTGTCTCTCCCCCCACTGAGACTCCAGACTGGTGTAGTTTCTGTCTCTCCCCCCACTGAGACTACAGACTGGTGTAGTTTCTGTCTCTCCCCCCACTGAGACTACAGACTGGTGTAGTTTCTCTCTCTTCCCCCACTGAGACTCCAGACTGGTGTAGTTTCTGTCTCTCTCCCCACTGAGACTCCAGACTGGTGTAGTTTCTGTCTCTCCCCCCACTGAGACTCCAGACTGGTATAGTTTCTGTCTCTCTCCCCACTGAGACTCCAGACTGGTGTAGTTTCTGTCTCTCCCCCCACTGAGACTACAGACTGGTGTAGTTTCTGTCTCTCCCCCCACTGAGACTACAGACTGGTGTAGTTTCTCTCTCTTCCCCCACTGAGACTCCAGACTGGTGTAGTTTCTCTTTCTCCCCACTGAGACTCCAGACTGGTGTAGTTTCTCTTTCTCCCCACTGAGACTCCAGACTGGTGTAGTTTCTCTTTCTCCCCACTGAGACTCCAGACTGGTGTAGTTTCTGTCTCTCTCCCCACTGAGACTCCAGACTGGTGTAGTTTCTGTCTCTCCCCCCACTGAGACTACAGACTGGTGTAGTTTCTCTCTCTTCCCCCACTGAGACTCCAGACTGGTGTAGTTTTTCTCTCTTCCCCCACTGAGACTCCAGACTGGTGTAGTTTCGGTCTCTCCCCCCCACTGAGACTCCAGACTGGTGTAGTTTCTGTCTCTCTCCCCACTGAGACTCCAGACTGGTGTAGTTTCTGTCTCTCCCCCCACTGAGACTCCAGACTGGTGTAGTTTCTGTCTCTCCCCCCACTGAGACTCCAGACTGGTATAGTTTCTGTCTCTCTCCCCACTGAGACTCCAGACTGGTGTAGTTTCTGTCTCTCTCCCCACTGAGACTCCAGACTGGTGTAGTTTCTCTCTCTCTCGCCTGGGTCTAATCCTGGATGCTGATTGGTTAATACCGCATTCCAGCTGGTGTCTATTCCACAAGTTACCACCGGCTAAATCTATGACGTTAAAATGCCTATTTACTCTGTTCCATCTGACTGCGCAATCCACTGTCTCATCAGCCCAGCCAGGCAATTTATAAACTTGATCTCCACTATAAAAAGCTTCTAGACATTATCTCACATTTCTTTTAGACTAACAATTGGTTTTCAACAGCGGAGATTTGTATAAACCTTGCTGTCCGTCTCTCTGACATTTGCAACATTGTTTCAATATTGTAATTCGATCTGCTGTCCCATAGTAATGAACGTGTAGGTGTCGAGATGAGACAGACAGGCAGCTTTTCTCAGCCAATCATGACTCTGTATTATTTGTTATGGATATATATTAAGAAATGTCAATTGGAAAACATTAAATGCAGCTAGTTTGCTGCCATTCCAGCTTCAGGTTGAAGTGATTGTGTTAGCTATGTAGTTGGCCATCTCTTCTGAACAGTGACCTGGCAAGAAGAAAATGTTCTATGACAGGCGAAATCTCACGTCATTAGCTCATTGTTATGGATGTATCCCCCCCAAAATAACTAGAAAACAAGTTAAACAAACAGAAATGCAGCTACTTTGCTGTTATTCTGGCTGCACTGTTTGACCTGACTGTGTTAGCCAACGTTGGCTAGCTAGTAAGTGAGGGCAACGGTACAGTTATAATGAACGACTGGGTTGCGTCTCTGGCAACCGAACCAATTGAACGAACGATCAGCCGGCTTGGGTAGCAACCGTAGATTTGCGTCGAGACTTTATCTTGTGGAAGGATGAAATAGGATGAATAAATTAATCAAAAATACTTTAAAAATTAATATACAGTACCAGTCAAAAGTTTGGACACAGCTACTCATTCAAGGGGTTTTCTTTATTTTTACTATTTTCTACATTGTAGAAAACTATGAAATAACACATATGGAATCATGTAGTAACCAAAAAAAAGTGTTAAACAAATAAAACTTTATTTTAGATTGTTCAAAGTAGTCACCCTTTGCCTTGATGACAACTTTGGCATTCTCTCAACCAGCTTCATGAGGAATGCTCTTCCAACAGTCTTGAAGGAGTTCCCACATATGCTGAGCACTTGTTGGCTGCTTTTCCTTCACTCTGCCGTCCAACTCATCCCAAACCATCTCAATTGGGTTGAGGTTGGGTGATTGTGGAGGCCAGGTCATCTGATGCTGCACTCGATCACTCTCTTTATTGGTCAAATAGCCCTTACACAGCCTGTAGGTGTATTGGGTCATTGTCCTGTTGAAAAACAAATGATTGTCCCACTAAGCACAAACCAGATGGGATGGCGTTTCAATGCAGAATGCTGTGGTAGCCATGCTGGTTAAGTGTACCTTGAATTCTAAATAAATCACAGACAGTGTCACCAGTAAAGCACCATCACACCTCCTCCTCCATGCTTCACAGTGAAAACTACACATGCAGAGATAATCCGTTCACCTAATCTAATATTCATTGCGTGTTTCTTGGCCCAAGCAAGTCTCTTCTTATTATTGGTGTCCTTTAGTAGTGGTTTCTTTGCAGCAAGTCAACCATGAAGGCCTGATTCACTCACTCCTCTGAACAGTTGATGTTGAGTTGTGTCTGTTTCTTGAACTCTGTGAAGCATTTATTTGTGCTGCAAATTCTGAGGCTGGTAATTCTAATGAATTTATCCTCTGTAGCAGAGGTAACTCTGGGTCTTCCTTTCCTGTGGCGGTCCTCATGAGAGCCAGTTTCATCATAGCGCTTGATGGTTTTTTGCGACTGCACTTGAAGAAACTTTCAAAGTTCTTGAAATGTTCTGTATTGACTGACCTTCATGTCTTAAAGTAATGATGGACAGTTGTTTCTCTTTGCTTATTTGAGCTGTTCATGCTATAATATGGACTTGTCTTTTACCAAATAGGGCTGTTTTCTGTATACAACCCCGACCTTGTCACAACACAACTGATTGTCTCAAACGCATTAAGAAGGAAAGAAATGTCACAAATGAACTTTTAACTAGGCTCACCTGTTAATTGAAATGCATTCCAGGTGACTACCTCGTGAAGCTGGTTGAGAGAATGCCACAGGTGTACTTTGAAGAATCTCAAATATAAAATACATTTTGATTTGTTACTTTTTTGGTTACTACGTGATTCCATATGTGTTATTTCATAGTTTTGATGTCTTCACTATTATTCTACAATGTATAAAATAGTAAAAATAAAGAGAAACCCTTGAATGAGTAGCTGTATCCAATCTTTTGACTGGTTCTGTAGGTCAATCATTGTTTGAATATGTTGGTTACCCTGTTGTATAAAACTGATAATGCCCTCGAAGCCGGTGTTGGGGGGATATAATGGCAGGGTTTGCCAGCCCTCGACTTTGTCTCAGGCCTAACATCCACGCCAATATATCTATCCTCCAATCAGCAGCTTCTCAGACATTATCACCCTAATCAGATGTCTGTTACATGTCTTGCTAATAGATGTTCTCCTCTCTCTCGTTCTACAGATCTACTCTGCTAAGTAGAGTCTAGAGTTTCTGAAGGAGGAACCAAGTCAACCCAGTCTGACAACCAAGCTGTGCCCTGTGGGGGTTGTTCAAATAACAGAATTCCTGTTTGGATGGGAAACGACAATCTGGCCTGTTCTGTTTAGCAGATCAGGAACTTTTCTGTTCTCCGGTCAAAGAGAGTTTGGTTTCTTCATGTTGTATGTTTCCAGGAAAACTTTTTTTCATCTCTTTTGAATGAATTTCTATACTTACATTTTTTTTTGGAAACAAATAAATAATAAGTTACGACCATCGTGAGGAGGAGAGGAAAGTCAAAGGGAAACTTTTGTTGTTGTCCTTTTGGCTACGTCTGTCGAAAACGTAACGAAATACACCGGGTATTTACACCGGGTATTTACACCGGGTATTTACACCGGTATTTACACCGGGTATTTACACCGGGTATTTACACCGGGTATTTACACCGGGTATTTACACCGGGTATTTACACCGGGTATTTACACCGGGTATTTACACCGGGTATTTACACCGGGTATTTACACCGGGTATTTACACCGGGTATTTACACCGGGTATTTACACCGGGTATTTACACCGGGTATTTACACCGTGTATTTACACCGGGTATTTACACCGGGTATTTACACCGGGTATTTACACCAGGTATTTACACTGTTGATAAAAATCATTTTGAAGATGTATTTGACTTTCTACAGGAGTTGAGAGTTGGCTGCTGGATGGCCAACTGATTCAGTCCTAACGTGTACAACGAACAGGCTGCTCTCGCTCTCTCTCTCTCTCTCTCTTTGTCTCTCTCTCGCTCTCTCTCTCTCTCTCTCGCTCTCTCTCTGTCTCTTTGTCTCTCTTTGTCTCTCTCTCTCTTTGTCTCTCTCTCTCTTTGTCTCTCTCTCTCTCTCTCTCTCTCTCTCTCGTCTCTCTCTTTGTCTCTCTCTCTCTGTCTCTCTCTCTCGCTCTCTCTCTCTCTCTCTCTCTCTCTCTCTCTCTCTCTCTCTCTCTCTCTCTCTCTCTCTCTCTCTCTCTCTCTCTCTCTCTCTCTCTCTCTCTCTCTCTCTCTCTCTCTCGTCTCTCTCTCGTCTCTCTCTCTGTCTCTCTCTCTCTCTCTTTGTCTCTCTCTGTCTCTCTCTCTCTCTCTCTCTCTTTGTCTCTCTCTCTCTCTCTCTCTCTGTCTCTCTCTCTCTCTTTAAAAAGCCAGCATTGTGTTTACTGGGAATCAGTATAATGTATAATGGTGTCAAAGCTAACCTACAGCAGGGTTGGTATAGAAAATATGAAGCTAATGTTTATTTGTGTGTGTATGTGTATCTCATGTACCGTTATACGTGACTCTCTTGCTCCAGTTGGTGTGGTCGGCCTGCTCAGTATGTTTACAAAGTACTGAGTGCATTGGATTGGAAACATGATGTCCATTCTTTTGTTTGTATAAAAGCTTTGTGATGCTCTACAACAGGAAGCAACACCTTCCTTCTCCTCTCATCCTTTATCAATGGGACACTCAGCCATGGGCAGAAACAGAGGGGTGGGTGGGGATGTTAAGATGGTATTAACGTCCACCCCTGAAGTCCCCGGGACCGAGTTTGGGAGACACTGATATAGAGAATAGTGTGCTATTTGGGACGTGAGCAGCTCCTGATAATCAGTGTTTTGGTGTTCTGCCACTAACCAGTATGTTCCTGATAATCAGTGTTTTGGTGTTCTGCCACTAACCAGCCACTTTGATGGAATAAATATAGCTTTGGAGGACTGTCCTGCGCTGAGCACTCAAGATTATCCATCCTGTGATAGTGGCGTAGCTAATCACTATGCCCCTCCCATGAGTATAGAAATGCAATGCGGTTGTATCGCCCCCTTGTGGTTGAGTTAAGTAAGTGCTGTGGCGGAGCAGAGTTGAGCCAGTGAATGAGTTGATTTATGTAATAGTGGAGATTGTGTGTGAGCTGAGGAATTGGACATTTTTTCCCCTCAGTTAATGCTGGATCAATCGTTCATCCTCAGAGGTTGTACTTTCTTCATATTATTGTTTTCATCATATTTGTTTTATTTATGATCCTCTCTGTAGTCGTCATTATTTAATATTATGGATATTTACAAATATTTTATTGTATTTGTTATATCATTGTGTACTCGGTACATTTCTTTGTTATTAGATTTTGCCCTAAACTGATCATTTTTTGTTCAGGTTTGTACGAGAATCCTTCATTTTTAGGATTCTAGTATACACTTTGAAGTTAAACATATTGGGCACGTTCCAGGCCCACTACATTGTAGGCGTGGCAAAGCGCATATCTGGCAGGCGTCTGCAATGTAGTCGTTCTGGAACGCGGCCATTGATTGACGTACAGCGTTGCCTTGTCTTTTGCAGTTTCTCCTCTCTACATGATAATGTGGTTTGACTGTGTAAATACTTCTTTGTTTATCTGTGTTTTTGTATTTGGACTGTTAAGCTGGAATAGATCACCTGCTTTATTACTGAGTTCGTTGTTAGAAGAGAAAGTGACAAAGTTAATTTAAAAAATGCTTAAGTTAATGGAGGAATCTGTTCATTATTATTTTTTTTTTTTATGTTTCACCTTATTTTAACCAGGTAGGCTAGTTGAGAACAAGTTCTCATTTGCAACTGCGACCTGGCCAAGATAAAGCCATAGCAGTGTGAGCAGACAACACAATACCTATTACCTATCAGACTAATTAAATTTCCATGTGAATTGACATATTTCATGGCTTGACTTTGTATCAACCTGAGTTGACGAAGGAATCTCTATCTCTTATGGTGGTTAGGTGCTATATTAACCCTATAATCACAGACAATGGACTACTGGTAGATAATATACTGAAGCTACACTTTTTAATGAGGTTGTTATTCACAATTCATGAGCTTTTGATCTGGAAACATTTTGAGACTAAGAGAATCATATTACTCACATTTCTGTTGAATAGGAATAGACAAGATATAGCTTCGTCATCATCATCATCATCATTATCATTATTTAAAGACATTGCATTTGGCCATTACTGCCTCTTCAAATAAAACAGTGTATTTTGCCTGTCTGTAGACCATTTGTAAAATATGAATGACATCAAAATATTTTTGTGTGAAATTGAATCAGATTATACTTAAACTAATATTTTGTGACAAAATCTCAGATTTTTGGCATTGTCAAAAACCCACTCTGTTCTCATAGGCTACTGATCTTGTCATTGGCCAGTCCAAGACGCTCCACACGGGACCGTAAGGCTGATCTTCTTCGACCAATCTCTGATTCTTCCGTCAGCATCGCGTCCAAGTCTTCTCTGTTCAGCAGGTCCAACATCTTACTGGACAGGATCCTGGCTGACTCCTTCAGGATGAAGTAACGGATCAGCATGGGCACCTGGTCCGCCAGTCGCTGCACCACGATCTGAGAGAGAGGTAGGCGGGAGGGGAGAGGAAAAGAAAGTTTAAGTGAGACCTGGAGTGACGACTGACAATTCTCTGTTTGTCGGGGCTAATCTCTCGTGGCCAGACTATATAAACATGAATGGTACCATAGGTCTGTCTTTATACTATTGGACAACGAGCAGCAATAGTTCCAGGGCTGGTTATTTAGACAAATCCCGATTTCACAGATGTTAGCATTTGTTTTTGCATTTCGGGAAGGGGCAGGGGTCATTCGGCTCGTAAATGTCCCGTAATTTGTAAAGAGAGAGATGATGGAGCGCCTCGATCACTGCATCGCTCCTCTCAGCGCGTATGGATGGACTCAGAACGTCATTGAGCAGTTGACCAATTACGTGAGACTTTTAGTTCTGGGTTAACCAAGATTGTCAGAAATAGTGTGTTAATTTCAGAGCTAGCAATCAATTGTTGGGGATGTTAGGGGTTAATTTGTGACTATGGGTATTTTAACCACTAAAGTTAAAGGGATACTGTGAAATTCTGGACATTAAGCCGTTATTCTATTTATCCAGTCAGATTAACTGGAGTTGGCACAATAACTGTTAGATGCTGCATGATTTTCATCCTGGTATATATCCTTCTGCACGTAGCTAGTGTACTTTATATCTTCAAGTTGAAACACACACTGGTTGAATCTACGTTTCCACCTCATTTCGAGGAAATGATGTCGAACCAATGTGGAATAGACGTCTGTGCCCAGTTGGTAAACGGAGCAGTCTGGGGTTTCCTCCTCTGGATTCAATGTTTCAAAGAAGATATCATCCTGTGTGTAGACCTGCATCTCCATTTTAAACTGCTCCTCGATCCTCTTCATCACTATGTTTGACTGCCATTCCTGTATGTTTTCAATGTTTTTCTATGAGTTCAAACAAAGAGTAAGTGCTCTATTCAGTCTGTATTGTGGATGTTCAGCTCTATTCAGTCTGTATTGTGGATGTTCAGCTCTATTCAGTCTGTATTGTGGATGTTCAGCTCTATTCAGTCTGTATTGTGGATGTTCAGCTCTATTCAGTCTGTATTGTGGATGTTCAGCTCTACTCAGTCTGTATTGTGGATGTTCAGCTCTATTCAGTCTGTATTGTGGATGTTCAGCTCTATTCAATCTGTATTGTGGATGGCCAGCTCTATTCAGTCTGTATTGTGGATGTTCAGCTCTATTCAGTCTGTATTGTGGATGTTCAGCTCTACTCAGTCTGTATTGTGGATGTTCAGCTCTATTCAGTCTGTATTGTGGATGTTCAGCTCTATTCAATCTGTATTGTGGATGTCCAGCTCTATTCAGTCTGTATTGTGGATGTTCAGCTCTATTCAGTCTGTATTGTGGATGTTCAGCTCTATTCAGTCTGTATTGTGGATGTTCAGCTCTATTCAGTCTGTATTGTGGATGTTCAGCTCTATTCAGTCTGTATTGTGGATGTTCAGCTCTACTCAGTCTGTATTGTGGATGTTCAGCTCTATTCAGTCTGTATTGTGGATGTCCAGCTCTATTCAGTCTGTATTGTGGATGTTCAGCTCTACTCAGTCTGTATTGTGGATGTTCAGCTCTATTCAGTCTGTATTGTGGATGTTCAGCTCTATTCAATCTGTATTGTGGATGTCCAGCTCTATTCAGTCTGTATTGTGGATGTTCAGCTCTATTCAGTCTGTATTGTGGATGTTCAGCTCTATTCAGTCTGTATTGTGGATGTTCAGCTCTATTCAGTCTGTATTGTGGATGTTCAGCTCTATTCAGTCTGTATTGTGGATGTTCAGCTCTATTCAGTCTGTATTGTGGATGTTCAGCTCTATTCAATCTGTATTGTGGATGTTCAGCTCTATTCAGTCTGTATTGTGGATGTTCAGCTCTATTCAATCTGTATTGTGGATGTTCAGCTCTATTCAATCTGTATTGTGGATGTTCAGCTCTATTCAATCTGTATTGTGGATGTTCAGCTCTATTCAATCTGTATTGTGGATGTTCAGCTCTATTCAATCTGTATTGTGGATGTTCAGCTCTATTCAATCTGTATTGTGGATGTTCAGCTCTATTCAATCTGTATTGTGGATGTCCAGCTCTATTCAGTCTGTAATTGCCATTTAAATACAATTTCCGATTGAGTTGACATATTCACCGTTTACCGTGAATGCAGAATCCGCCGAACGCCTGAACTTTAAATGTATGCCCCTGTATTCAACCCAAATGGCACCGTATTCCTTATGTGTTCTAGTCAAATGGAGTGTATAGGGAATACGGTGCCATTTAGGACACAGGCCCTGCATCACTGAACATGTGTAAACGGATGTGAAACGGCTAGCTTAGTTAGCTTTGGTTCGCGCTAAATAGCGGTCAGCGACCTCACGGACAAACTGGGACTGCAGAGCCTCCGCAGCAGAGTGTGGCACGTGCAGGCGACCTGTGCGACGCAGGGCACAGGACTGTATGAAGGATTGGACTGGCTTTGAGACCTTGAAGTAGTAGTTCCCCTTGCTCTGCAAGGGCCGCGGCTTTTGGGGAGCGATGGGTAACGATGCTTCGTGGGTGACTGTTGTTGATTTGTGCAGAGGGTCCCTGGTTCGCGCCCGGGTATGGGCGAGGGGACGGTCTAAAGTTATACTGTTACATGGTTGGAGTGGAGTTACTGACTTTGACAAGACACAAGGCCAGTTTCCAAAAACACACATTAAGCTTTACTACGCTGCAAGAAATGTCAATCTTACCTAACATTTTAATATTGTATTGAGATATTGAAGTAAAAATGACTTGTTTTGAGTTGATTTCACTTAACCCCCCTCCAGAAAAAATGCATTTACTTGTTTGAGTTAGGTTTAACCAGCACCATATCAACTTAAACATCATCAAATCAACAAGGCTATATAGGCTTAGTTTAATACACTGAAAACAAACTTAAAGATACAAAAACAAACATTTTAATCAACATTGCTAAATATCATGTGGCTGATTACTGTGTGTGTGCTAAAAATATTACCTCACCCTACTAGTTGAATGCCAATGCCATCCTCTATTTGATGTAATCAAAATGGCAGGGTAGCCTAGAGCGTTGGACTAGTAACCAGCAGGTAGCCTAGTGGTTAGAGGGTTGGACTAGGAACCAGCAGGTAGCCTAGTGGTTAGAGCGTTGGACTAGTAACCAGCAGGTAGCCTAGTGGTTAGAGTGTTGGACTAGTAACCAGCAGGTAGCCAAGTGGTTAGAGGCAGGTAACCTAGTGGTTAGAGCGTTGGACTAGTAACCAGCAGGTAGCCTAGTGGTTAGAGCGTTGGACTAGTAACCAGCAGGTAGCCTAGTGGTTAGAGTGTTGGACTAGTAACCAGCAGGTAGCCTAGTGGTTAGAGTGTTGGACTAGTAACCAGCAGGTAGCCTAGTGGTTAGAGTGTTGGACTAGTAACCAGCAGGTAGCCTAGTGGTTAGAGTGTTGGACTAGTAACCAGCAGGTAGTCTAGTGGTTAGAGTGTTGGACTAGTAACCAGCAGGTAGCCTAGTGGTTAGAGTGTTGGACTAGTAACCAGCAGGTAGCCTAGTGGTTAGAGTGTTGGACTAGTAACCAGCAGGTAGCCTAGTGGTTAGAGTGTTGGACTAGTAACCAGCAGGTAGCCTAGAGCATTGGACTAGTAACCAGCAGGTAGCCTAGTGGTTAGAGTGTTGGACTAGTAACCAGCAGGTAGCCTAGTGGTTAGAGTGTTGGACTAGTAACCAGCAGGTAGCCTAATGGTTAGAGTGTTGGACTAGTAACCAGCAGCTAGCCTAGTAGTTAGAGGCAGGTAACCTAGTGGTTAGAGCGTTGGACTAGTAACCAGCAGGTAGCCTAGTGGTTAGAGTGTTGGACTAGTAACCAGCAGGTAGCCAAGTGGTTAGAGGCAGGTAACCTAGTGGTTAGAGTGTTGGACTAGTAACCAGCAGGTAGCCTAGTGGTTAGAGAGTTGGACTAGTAACCAGCAGGTAGCCTAATGGTTAGAGTGTTGGACTAGTAACCAGCAGGTAGCCAAGTGGTTAGAGGCAGGTAACCTAGTGGTTAGAGTGTTGGACTAGTAACCAGCAGGTAGCCTAGTGGTTAGAGAGTTGGACTAGTAACCAGCAGGTAGCCTAATGGTTAGAGTGTTGGACTAGTAACCAGCAGCTAGCCTAGTAGTTAGAGGCAGGTAACCTAGTGGTTAGAGCGTTGGACTAGTAACCAGCAGGTAGCCTAGTGGTTAGAGTGTTGGACTAGTAACCAGCAGGTAGCCAAGTGGTTAGAGGCAGGTAACCTAGTGGTTAGAGCGTTGGACTAGTAACCAGCAGGTAGCCTAGTGGTTAGAGCGTTGGACTAGTAACCAGCAGGTAGCCTAGTGGTTAGAGTGTTGGACTAGTAACCAGCAGGTAGCCTAGTGGTTAGAGTGTTGGACTAGTAACCAGCAGGTAGCCTAGTGGTTAGAGTGTTGGACTAGTAACCAGCAGGTAGCCTAGTGGTTAGAGTGTTGGACTAGTAACCAGCAGGTAGCCTAGTGGTTAGAGTGTTGGACTAGTAACCAGCAGGTAGCCTAGTGGTTAGAGTGTTGGACTAGTAACCAGCAGGTAGCCTAGTGGTTAGAGTGTTGGACTAGTAACCAGCAGGTAGCCTAGTGGTTAGAGTGTTGGACTAGTAACCAGCAGGTAGCCTAGAGCATTGGACTAGTAACCAGCAGGTAGCCTAGTGGTTAGAGTGTTGGACTAGTAACCAGCAGGTAGCCTAGTGGTTAGAGAGTTGGACTAGTAACCAGCAGGTAGCCTAATGGTTAGAGTGTTGGACTAGTAACCAGCAGCTAGCCTAGTAGTTAGAGCGTTGGTCTAGTAACCAGCAGGTTGCCTAGTGGTTAGAGCGTTGGACTAGTAACCAGCAGGAAGCCTAGTGGTTAGTGTGTTGGACTAGTAACCAGCAGGTAGCCTAGTGGTTAGAGCGTTGGTCTAGTAACCAGCAGGTTGCCTAGTGGTTAGAGTGTTGGACTAGTAACCAGCAGGTAGCCTAGTGGTTAGAGTGTTGGACTAGTAACCAGCAGGTAGCCTAGTGGTTAGAGAGTTGGACTAGTAACCAGCAGGTAGCCTAGTGGTTAGAGTGTTGGACTAGTAACCAGCAAGTAGCCTAGTGGTTAGAGCGTTGGACTAGTAACCAGCAGGTTGCCTAGTGGTTAGAGCGTTGGACTAGTAACCAGAGCAGGAAGCCTAGTGGTTAGAGTGTTGGACTAGTAACCAGCAGGTAGCCTAGTGGTTAGAGTGTTGGACTAGTAACCAGCAGGTTGCCTAGTGGTTAGAGTGTTGGACTAGTAACCAGCAGGTAGCCTAGTGGTTAGAGTGTTGGACTAGTAACCAGCAGGTAGCCTAGTGGTTAGAGTGTTGGTCTAGTAACCAGCAGGTTGCCTAGTGGTTAGAGTGTTGGACTAGTAAACAGCAGGTAGCCTAGTGGTTAGAGTGTTGGACTAGTAACCAACAGGTTGCCTAGTGGTTAGAGCGTTGGACTAGTAACCAGCAGGTAGCCTAGTGGTTAGAGTGTTGGACTAGTAACCAGCAGCTAGCCTAGTAGTTAGAGCGTTGGTCTAGTAACCAACAGGTTGCCTAGTGGTTAGAGTGTTGGACTAGTAACCAGCAGGTAGCCTAGTGGTTAGAGTGTTGGACTAGTAACCAGCAGGTAGCCTAGTGGTTAGAGCGTTGGTCTAGTAACCAGCAGGTTGCCTAGTGGTTAGAGTGTTGGACTAGTAACCAGCAGGTAGCCTAGTGGTTAGAGCGTTGGACTAGTAACCAGCAGGTTGCCTAGTGGTTAGAGCGTTGGACTAGTAACCAGCAGGTTGCCTAGTGGTTAGAGTGTTGGACTAGTAACCAACAGGTTGCCTAGTGGTTAGAGCGTTGGTCTAGTAACCAGCAGGTTGCCTAGTGGTTAGAGCGTTGGACTAGTAACCAGCAGGTTGCCTAGTGGTTAGAGCGTTGGACTAGTAACCAGCAGGTTGCCTAGTGGTTAGAGCGTTGGACTAGTAACCAGCAGGTAGCCTAGTGGTTAGAGTGTTGGACTAGTAACCAGCAGGTTGCCTAGTGGTGAGAGCGTTGGACTAGTAACCAGCAGGTTGCCTAGTGGTTAGAGCGTTGGACTAGTAACGGGAAGGTTGCAAGTTCAAACCCCCGAGCTGAAAAGGTACAAATCTGTCGTTCTGCCCCTGAACAGTCAGTTAACCCACAGTTCCTAGACGTCATTTGTTCTTAACTGACTTGCCTAGTTAAAGAAATATGGCTCTGTCATAGGTTACGTAGCTAAAATGCTTAGTAGCCTAATTTCCTGGCATGGGCAACAATGAACCAGCTAAGTTAGCTAGCTAGTTTAACGTGCGACTACTAGGTTACATATTGAACTTCAATCGTCTCAGGCCAGTGGCACAACATTATCAATTTATGCATCGACGTTATAATCATTGGAGAATTAAGTCAAATACACATCTCCATCCATGGCTTAGGAAAGGGACAATTTAGCAAGCTAGCAGGACATCAACACAAGCAGACCAGAAACAGACACGTTTTTATTTATTTATTACATTTTACTTAGGAAGTGATTTGATTGGTGTGAAGCCAAATCCAAACTGGCTTCCCCTGGGAGGCGTTTTGCTGCACCAGGACAACCCAATGCTGATTGGCTAATTTTATATATATTTTTTAATCAAGTGAAGCCAAATGTTTGCTGGCATCAATCAATCAAATGTTACTGCGGCAACATGTCCTACTCTTTTGGTCCAGACAGCATCAGATACTTGAGCTACACATACCGAGACAGAGGGGGCGCTGTTTCCCTGTCCAGACAGCATCAGATACATGAGCTACACATACCGAGACAGAGGGGGCGCTGTTTCCCTGTCCAGACAGCATCAGATACATGAGCTACACCTACCGAGACAGAGGGGGCGCTGTTTCCCTGTCCAGACAGCATCAGATACATGAGCTACACATACCGAGACAGAGGGGGCGCTGTTTCCCTGTCCAGACAGCATCAGATACATGAGCTACACCTACCGAGACAGAGGGGGCGCTGTTTCCCTGTCCAGACAGCATCAGATACATGAGCTACACCTACCGAGACAGAGGGGCGCTGTTTCCCTGTCCAGACAGCATCAGATACATGAGCTACACATACCGAGACAGAGGGGCGCTGTTTCCCTGTCCAGACAGCATCAGATACATGAGCTACACATACCGAGACAGAGGGGGCGCTGTTTCCCTGTCCAGACAGCATCAGATACATGAGCTACACATACCGAGACAGAGGGGGCGCTGTTTCCCTGTCCAGACAGCATCAGATATACGAGCTACACATACCGAGACAGAGTGGGCGCTGTTTCACTGTCCAGACAGCATCGGATATACGAGCTACACATACCGAGACAGAGTGGGCGCTGTTTCACTGTCCAGACAGCATCGGATATACGAGCTACACATACCGAGACAGAGGGGGCGCTGTTTCCCTGTCCAGACAGCATCAGATACACGAGCTACACATACCGAGACAGAGGGGGCGCTGTTTCCCTGTCCAGACAGCATCAGATACATGAGCTACACATACCGAGACAGAGGGGCGCTGTTTCCCTGTCCAGACAGCATCGGATATCAGATACATGAGCTACACATACCGAGACAGAGGGGGCGCTGTTTCCCTGTCCAGACAGCATCGGATATACGAGCAGAGGGGGCGCTGTTTCCCTGTCCACAGCATACCGAGACAGACAGAGGGGCGCTGTTTCCCTGTCCAGACAGCATCGGATATACCGAGCTACACATACCGAGACAGAGGGGCGCTGTTTCCCTGTCCAGACAGCATCGGATACACGAGCTACACATACCGAGACAGAGGGGGCGCTGTTTCCCTGTCCAGACAGCATCAGATACATGAGCTACACATACCGAGACAGAGGGGGCGCTGTTTCCCTGTCCAGACAGCATCAGATACATGAGCTACACCTACCGAGACAGAGGGGGCGCTGTTTCCCTGTCCAGACAGCATCAGATACATGAGCTACACATACCGAGACAGCGGGGCGCTGTTTCACTGTCCAGACAGCATCAGATACTTGAGCTACACATACCGAGACAGAGGGGGCGCTGTTTCCCTGTCCAGACAGCATCAGATACATGAGCTACACATACCGAGACAGAGGGGGCGCTGTTTCACTGTCCAGACAGCATCAGATACATGAGCTACACATACCGAGACAGAGGGGGCGCTGTTTCACTGTCCAGACAGCATCAGATACATGAGCTACACATACCGAGACAGAGGGGGCGCTGTTTCCCTGTCCAGACAGCATCAGATACACTACACATACCGAGCTACACATACCGAGACAGAGGGGTTTCACTGTCGCTGTTTCCCTGTCCAGACAGCATCAGATACATGAGCTACACATACCGAGACAGAGGGGGCGCTGTTTCCCTGTCCAGACAGCATCAGATACTTGAGCTACACATACCGAGACAGAGGGGGCGCTGTTTCCCTGTCCAGACAGCATCAGATACATGAGCTACACATACCGAGACAGAGGGGGCGCTGTTTCACTGTCCAGACAGCATCAGATACACGAGCTACACATACCGAGACAGAGGGGGCGCTGTTTCACTGTCCAGACAGCATCAGATACACGAGCTACACATACCGAGACAGAGGGGGCGCTGTTTCCCTGTCCAGACAGCATCAGATACACGAGCTACACATACCGAGACAGAGGGGGCGCTGTTTCCCTGTCCAGACAGCATCAGATACATGAGCTACACATACCGAGACAGAGGGGCGCTGTTTCCCTGTCCAGACAGCATCAGATACATGAGCTACACATACCGAGACAGAGGGGGCGCTGTTTCCCTGTCCAGACAGCATCAGATACATGAGCTACACATACCGAGACAGAGGGGGCGCTGTTTCACTGTCCAGACAGCATCAGATATACGAGCTACACATACCGAGACAGAGGGGGCGCTGTTTCACTGTCCAGACAGCATCAGGATATAGACAGCATCAGATACAGAGCTGTTTCCTGTCCAGACACATACCGAGACAGAGTGGGCGCTGTTTCACTGTCCAGACAGCATCGGATATACGAGCTACACATACCGAGACAGAGGGGGCGCTGTTTCCCTGTCCAGACAGCATCAGATACACGAGCTACACATACCGAGACAGAGGGGGCGCTGTTTCCCTGTCCAGACAGCATCAGATACATGAGCTACACATACCGAGACAGAGGGGGCGCTGTTTCCCTGTCCAGACAGCATCAGATACATGAGCTACACATACCGAGACAGAGGGGGCGCTGTTTCACTGTCCAGACAGCATCAGATACATGAGCTACACCTACCGAGACAGAGGGGACGCTGTTTCCCTGTCCAGACAGCATCAGATACATGAGCTACACCTACCGAGACAGAGGGGGCGCTGTTTCCCTTGCTTGGATGATTTCTCCTGTGAGATTCAGCCACTTGCTAATTGACAAAAAAATATGAAAACACAAGAGACTTAAGATAAATATATATACTTTTTTAAATGCATTGGTTAAATATTTGGAGAAGCTTGGCATCCACAAATACACACCACTGATTCTTAACCCACTGATATATTTTACATTTTTTTTAAACTTTTCTTCTTAAAAACTTGATACAAGTCAGAATATATTGAATAATAAGGTAAAATGAATTATCTCAATAATTTTTTAAAAAATTACCTGTAGCAATATGAAAACACAACGCTAACATATCGGATATATAAAGAAATTGACACTTGTCGGTTTTCTGCTCGTTGGTCTTCGTATTGACATATGTTGCTGAATCGTCAGAAAGGTTTGTTTCAACCTCTTGGACTTCAGAATCCCCTGACCAAACACTGTCATCTCTGTTATCTTGGTTGTGTATATGTTACAGTGTGTTTCTCTACACTGACATACAGCTCTCTGTGAGAGTTTTTTTTTTACCTCTTAAAGACAGGAAACTGTCATATCAGACAGGAGAAAAACTAAGGAGATGCGAGTGAAAACTAGATATTTAATTACTAAGGGTCAACTAGGGCCCACGTGGTGTTTGGTTCCTGAGACGTTTTTGTGTGATCTGGTCTTTTGCAGTTTGACTGCAATAAAGATCACCTGGAACGCACCCAAAATGATAGGCTCAAATGGATGAATAGACTACATATCTGGCGGTTTGAAGCACGTCTATAACATACGCGTAAGCATATTATTTATTTCATACACATTTTTATCTTTTAATTATGTTGTAGCCTTTTGGCCAACGCACATGCGGAGTGTTTTTGTCACTTCCTGCCAGCTGCGTTAGGTTAATCACTTCCTTGAAGAGCTCTGATTTGAGGATTCGTTTATCTCAAATCATGCATCTGCGCAGTACTTCCCAAGGCTGCCTTGCCATTAAACGGGCTCTTCCGGTATCTTCACGATCTCACTCAGCTCAGCTGTCATTCTTATTTGCAAACAAAGATCCCGTGCTCGGATGTTTGCAGCTCCGCCGCCCGTCCACCCCGTTTATCACTTGAATCGTGCTGTTACCGGATAAAATGGGAGAAAACGGCGACACCGAGATCATAGAGCATCACGTTGACGAGGAGATGGAGAAGAAGAGGATATTAAGAAGTCACGGCTCTTCGTTCATGGATAGTGTTACACCGTCGGAGAGGGATGGACACAGTAGTACGCAGTCTTCCCACCGGCTGCTGGCATACAGTGACGCGCTCATCTCAATCATAGCCACTGTTATGGTAGGTAGGGAGAAGCAGGGACATTTTAATAAACTCTGTGGACATAATGTGCATTTCTAGCTTGGTAGCAGTCGATTAACTATCAAATTACAAGAGGGGCTATGTCAACTCCTAAACCCTCAAATATCCAGAATAGGGTGAACATGGCAGCCATTAGCCATGTTTCCATCCAATTGGTGACAGATTTTCATGCGAATATTCTAACATCTGCAAATAAACAATATGTGCATTTTCCCACCAGAGATGTTTCCCATCAAATTTACCTGTTGTTAATTAAAAGCGTGTGCGTGATGACGTAGTGCACATAACTTTTGCGTTGCGATTTCCACGTACGGAATAAAAACATATATGTCAATGAAATGTGTTTATATCGCATTTTCAACTCTACTGATGGTTTTGTCACGACATGTTGCGTTATATAGAGAATGTGCCCACTCTGATCTTGGTACTTGCGGGTAATAGTCTAGCTTGCTTGATTTGATATTATTTGTCAAGCGGCAGCCAAGCGTCAATCATCATGTCACCTGAATAAGACCCTCGATATTTATTGAAATGGAGCATTAAGCTAATCACCGTTGGACTATTTAAAAACTTTTTTATTTTAATGTTTTATCTTTAACTCTGCATTGTTGGAAAATTACCCGTATGTACGCATTTCACTGTTGTGTACGAAGCATGTGACACATACAATTAGATTTGATGTTATCTATGTATTTGCAGATATTACCTGTTGCACATACAAAAGTCCAAGATAACGAGGTAGGTAAACCTGGTTAGTTACGCTATAATATATATGTAGGCTAATAACGTGATAACATATATAGAATATGACCAATAATATATTCTGAAAATTGATACAGAAACATCTGATGAAACTCTTGAATAAAAAGTATCTCTGTCTGTCTGGTAGGAATTGAAGGAGAGTCTGCAGGTTCTGCTCACCACTAAGATAGCTGTGTACCTGATGACCTTTCTCATAGTGACCGTAGCATGGGCTGCTCATATCAGGTAAGGTCATAGGTCATGATTATCATATGCCCTGTTCAAATAAACCTTTTGTTTCTTGTTTTCTTGAGGGAAGCACAAAGTTGGCCTACATTGATTGGATAGGTGTAAGCAAGTGTAACGGCTAGCTTAGTTAGCGGTGTTCGCGCTAAACAGCGTTTCAATCGGTGACGTCACTTGCTCTGAGACCTTGAAGTAGTAGTTCCCCTTGCTCTGCAAGGGCCACGGCTTTTGTGGAGCGATGGGTAACGATGCTTCGAGGGTGACTGTTGTTGATGTGTGCAGAGGGTCCCTGGTTCACGCCCGGGTATGGGTGAGGGGGCGGTATAAAATTATACTGTTACACAAGGTTACCACATAACTAGTTTCACTAATCAAACTTTTAGATTGGATAAAGTAAGATGGCGCTGGAGCAGAAGGCAGACGTTTTATGTCTCCCCAACTGTTTTTTGTTTGTTTGTTTATCTGCGTTGTTTGTAACTTAGTTTTTTTTTAAATATATATTTTGTGCATAATGTTGCCACTATCATCTCATATGACTGAAAATAACTTCTAGACATCAGGAATGCGATTACTCACCACGGACTAGCAGAATCATTTTTCTTCTTTCACCACTCTGACGAGGCGGAGGAGGAGATACTACGGCTCCTTCGGGAACAGGCCACGACCCTCATGATCTGCGTGAAGAGGGGCCGGAGAGCGGGCTGCCTCCTGAGAATTCGAAGGCGGGCGAATAAAACCCCACTTCCCTCAATCCTGCTAGCAAACGTGCAATCTTTGGACAATAAAATCGACGAGTTACGTGGAAGATTAAACTACCATCGGGACATTAAATACGGTAACATCTTAATCTTCACGGAGTCGTGGCTGAACGACGACAATATCAACATAGATCTGGCTGGTTATACGATGTACCGGCAGGATAGAACAGCAGCGTCTGTTAAGACAAGGGGCGTCGGTCTTTGTATTTTTGAAAAACAGCTGATGCACGATATCTAGAGAAGTCTCCAGCTATTGCTCGCCTAAGGTAGAGTATCTCATGATAGGCTGTAATCCACACTACCTACCGAGAGACTTTTTCATCTGTATTCTTTGTAGCTGTTTTACATACCCCCACAGTCAGAGGTTGGCATTAAGACAGCATTGAATGAGCAGTATTCCGCCATAAGCAAACAAGAAAACGCTCACCCAGAGGTGGTGCTCCTAGTAGCCGGGGACTTTAATCCAGGGAAACTTAAATCCGTTTTATCAAATTTCTATCTGCATGTTAAATGTGTATGGACCACCTCTACTCCACACACAGATGCATACAAAGCTCTCCCCCGCCTTCCATTTCGCAAATCTGACCATAATTCCATCCTCCTGATTCCTGCTGACAAGCAAAAATGAAAGCAGGAAACACCAGAGACCAGATCTATAAAAAGTGGTCAGAGGAAGCAGATGCTAAACTACAGGACTGTTTTTGTAGCACAGACTGGAATATGTTCTGGGATTCCTCCAATGGCATTGAGGAGTTCCTCATCAATAATGCATTGATGACGTCGTCCCCACAGTGACTGTACGTACATACCCCAACCAGAAGCCATCGATTACAGGCAACATTTGCACTGCTAAAAGCTAGAGCTGCCACTTTCAAGGAGCGGGACTCTAACCCGGAAGCTTATAAGAAGTCCCGCTATGCCCTCCGACAAACCATCATACAGGCAATCGTCAGTACAGGACTAAGATCAAATCATATTAGCTCCGACACTCGTCGGATGTGGCAGGGCTTGTAAACTATTACAGACTACAAAGGGAAGCACGGCCGAGAGCTGCCCAGTGACAAGAGCCTACCAGATGAGCTAAACTACTTCTATGCTCGCTTCAAGGCAAATAACACTGAAACATGCATGAGAGCACCAGCTGTACCGGACGATTGTGTGATCACGCTCTCCGCAACCGATGTGAGTAAGACAGGTCAACAATCACAAGGCTGCAGGGCCAGACTGATTACCAGGACGTGTACTGTGAGCATACGCTGACCAACTAGCAAGTGTCTTCACTGACATTTTCAACCTCTCCCTGTCCGAGTTCGTAATACCAACATGTTTTAAGCAGACCACCATAGTGCCTGTGCCCAAGAACACTAAGGTAACCTGCCTAAATGACTACCAACCTGTAGCACTCACGTCCGTAGCCATGAAGTGCTTTGTCAGGCTGATAATGGCTCACATCAACACCATTATCCCAGAAACCTTAGACCCACTCCAATTTGCATACCGCCCCAACAGATCCACAAATGATGCAATCTCTATTGCACTCCACACTGCCCTTTCACACCTGGACAAAAGGAACCCCTATGTGAGAATGCTGTTCATTGACTACAGCTCAGCATTCAACACCATATTGCCCTCAAAGCTCATCACTAAGCTAAGGACCCTGGGACTAAACACCTCCCTCTGCAACTGGATCCTGGACTTCCTGACGGGCCGCCCCAGGTGGTAAGGGTAGGCAACAACACATCTGCCATGCTGAATTTCAACACAGGGGCCCCTCAGGGGTGCGTGCTCAGCCCCTTCCTGTACTCCCTATTCACTCATGACAGCACGGCCAGGCACGACTCCAACAATATCATTCAATTTGCCGATGACACAAGTGTTAGGCCAGATCACCGACAACGACAAGACAGCCTATAGGCAGGAGACCAGAGACCTGGCCGTGTGGTGCCAGGACAACAACCTCTCCCTCCATGTGATCAAGACAAAGGAAATTATTGTGGACTACAGGAAAAGGAGGACCGAGCACCCCCCCATTCTCATTGGTGAGGCTGCAGTGGAGCAGGTTGAGAGCTTCAAGTTCCTTGGTGTCCACATCACCAACAAACTAACATGGTCCAAGCACACCAAGACAGTTGTGAAGAGGGCATGACAAAACCTATTCCCCCTCAGAAGACTGAAAATATTTGGCATGGGTTCTCAGATCCTCAAAAGGTTCTACAGCTGCACCATCGAGAGCTTCCCGACTGGTTGCATCACCGCCTGGTATGGCAACTGCTCGGCCTCCGACCGCAAGGCACTACCGAGGGTAGTGCGAACGGCCCAGTACATCACTGGGGCCAAACTACACCTGTTGTATTCAGCATTTCACTGTGAGGTCTACTATAATAATAATAATAATATATGCCATTTAGCAGACGCTTTTATCCAAAGCGACTTACAGTCATGTGTGCATACATTCTACGTATGGGTGTACTACACCTGTTGTATTCAGCATTTCACTGTGAGGTCTACTACACCTGTTGTATTCGGCGCATGTGACTAATAAAATGTTATTTTATTTGAGATCTGTGATAACTTAAAGGAAGGAAGGAAGGAAGGTAGGAAGGAAGGAAGCACTGACTGCCGCGTTAAATAGTATCATGTTTGACCATTCAGACATGCACTGATGGTCACGTCTTTCTCTCTCTGTGTTTTTACAGGTTATTTCAAGTCATTGAACGTATTGATGACTGCCTTGCACTTCTCAACCTAGTAAGAACTACTGGTTCTCAAAACCACACCACTCTGCAGCACACCACATCACACCACTCTGCAGCACACCACACCACACCACTCTGCAGCACACCACACCACACCACTCTGCAGCACACCACACCACACCACTCTGCAGCACACCACACCACTCTGCAG
Source organism: Oncorhynchus gorbuscha (assembly GCF_021184085.1). Lineage (NCBI taxonomy): Eukaryota > Metazoa > Chordata > Actinopteri > Salmoniformes > Salmonidae > Oncorhynchus > Oncorhynchus gorbuscha. Next base: position 91,976,822 of record NC_060177.1, read on the forward strand.
CACACCACACCACACCACTCTGCAGCACACCACATCACCCACTGCAGCACACCACATCACCCTGCAGCACACCACACCACCCTGCAGCACACCACACCACCCTGCAGCACACCACACCACCCTGCAGCACACCACACCACCCTGCAGCACACCACACCACCCTGCAGCACACCACACCACCCTGCAGCACACCACACCACCCTGCAGGACATCACACCACCATGCAGCACACCACACCACACCACCCTGCAGCACAACACACCACACCACCTTGCAGCACAACACACCACACCACCCTGCAGCACAACACACCACACCACCCTGCAGCACACCACACCACACCACACCACCCTGCAGCACACCACACCACCCTGCAGCACACCACACCACCCTGCAGCACACCACACCACCCTGCAGCACACCACACCACCCTGCAGCACAACACACCACACCACCCTGCAGCACACCACACCACCCTGCAGCACACCACACCACCCTGCAGCACACCACACCACACCACCCTGCAGCACATCACACCACACCACCCTGCAGCACATCACACCACACCACCCTGCAGCACATCACACCACACCACCCTGCAGCACAACACACCACCCTGCAGCACAACACATCACCCTGCAGCACACCACATCACCCTGCAGCACACCACATCACCCTGCAGCACACCACACCACCCTGCACCACACCACACCACCCTGCACCACACCACACCACCCTGCAGCACACCACACCACCCTGCAGCACACCAAACCACCCTGCAGCACACCAAACCACCCTGCACCACACCACCCTGCACCAAACCACCCTGCACCACACCACCCTGCACCACACCACACCACCCTGCACCACACCACACCACCCTGCACCACACCACACCACCCTGCACCACACCACACCACCCTGCACCACACCACACCACCCCGCACCACCCCGCACCACCCAAACCACCCTGCACCACACCACCCTGCACCACACCAAACCACCCTGCACCACACCACACCACCCTGCACCACACCACCCTGCAGCATACCACACCACACCACCCTGCAGCACACCAAACCACCCTGCACCACACCACCCTGCAGCATACCACACCACCCTGCAGCATACCACACCGCACCACACCACCCTGCAGCACACCACACCACCATGGATCACAGTACATCACAACACATAATGGCTCAATATACCTCTCTTATATTGTGTGCCCACTTTGGGACATGAACCGTCAGAATACAACACCAAAGCACTGGGCCAGTTGGTCAGGGTACAGCATCAGAGCACTGGGCCAGTTGGTCAGGATACAGCATCAAAGCACTGGGCCAGTTGGTCAGGATACAGCATCAAAGGACTGGGCCAGTTGGTCAATACAGCATCAAAGCACTGGGCCAGTTGGTCAGGATACAGCATCAAAGGACTGGGCCAGTTGGTCAGGATACAGCATCAAAGGACTGGGCCAGTTGGTCAGGATACAGCATCAAAGCACTGGGCCAGTTGGTCAGGATACAGCATCAAAGGACTGGGCCAGTTGGTCAGGATACAGCATCAAAGGACTGGGCCAGTTGGTCAGGATACAGCATCAAAGCACTGGGCCAGTTGGTCAGGATACAGCATCAAAGCACTGGGCCAGTTGGTCAGGATATAGGACATGTCCTTTCATTAACTCACTAAAACAGTTTCACTTCTGTCATTGTAACGGTGGTATGATTCACCATGTAGTGAAGCCGTGTGTTTTACTGTGGTCTAAACCTTCCCCTTTTCTCTTCTAGGCTTGTATGATGTTGATCACCTTCCTGCCGTACACAGTGAGTCTGAATCATGTTAGATCAGTCGGGGGGGGTGTGAACTTTACACTGACTGACCGATAGGGCCGAGACCATACCCGTATCGTCATATTTTGTCCATGACAGACAACTCGTTGTTCCTTTTAGTATGTAATATATTGTGTGTAGCCTGGATAATAAATACATGTAACTGTGGATGACAACGTGTTTGTTACCAACATTAAGGTCGTTTTTTCTTAAACAAGTTAAATCTGCTTTGTATCGCGATACTGGTATGGTCCCGGCTCTACTGGCTGGCTGGTATGGTCCCGACTCTACTGACTGGTTGACTGGCTGGTATGGTCCCGGCCCTACTGACTGGCTGGTATGGTCCCGGCCCTACTGACTGGCTGGTATGGTCCCGGCCCTACTGACTGGCTGGTATGGTCCCGGCCCTACTGACTGGCTGGTATGGTCCCGGCCCTACTGACTGGTTGACTGGCTGGTATGGTCCCGGCCCTACTGACTGGTTGACTGGCTGGTATGGTCCCGGCCCTACTGACTGGCTGGTATGGTCCCGGCCCTACTGACTGGCTGGTATGGTCCCGGCCCTACTGACTGGCTGGTATGGTCCCGGCCCTACTGACTGGCTGGTATGGTCCCGGCCCTACTGACTGGCTGGTATGGTCCCGGTTCTACTGACTGGCTGGTATGGTCCCGGCCCTACTGACTGGCTGGTATGGTCCCGGTTCTACTGACTGGCTGGTATGGTCCCGGCTCTACTGACTGACTGGCTGGTATGGTCCCGGCTCTACTGACTGGCTGGTATGGTCCCGACTCTACTGACTGACTGGTTGACTGACTGGTATGGTCCCGGCTCTACTGACTGGCTGGTATGGTCCCGGCTCTACTGACTGGCTGGTATGGTCCCGGCTCTACTGACTGGCTGGTATGGTCCCGGCTCTACTGACTGGCTGGTTGACTGACTGGTATGGTCCCGGCTCTACTGACTGGCTGGTATGGTCCCGGCTCTACTGACTGGCTGGTATGGTCCCGGCTCTACTGACTGACTGGCTGGTATGGTCCCGGCTCTACTGACTGGCTGGTATGGTCCCGGCTCTACTGACTGGCTGGTATGATCCCGACTCTACTGACTGGCTGGTTGACTGACTGGTATGGTCCCGGCTCTACTGACTGGCTGGTATGGTCCCGACTCTACTGACTGGCTGGTATGGTCCCGGCTCTACTGACTGGCTGGTATGGTCCCGGCTCTACTGACTGGCTGGTTGATGGTCCCGGCTCTACTGACTGGCTGGTCCCGACTGACTGGCTGGTTGACTGACTGGCTGGTATGGTCCCGGCCCTACTGACTGGGTTGGAAATGTGTCATCAGATTAAATGGGGAGTTGCTGTCTGAACTTGTTCAATAAGAACACAGTCCCTTTTTACACATCATTTGTTTTCCTCTGCAGTTCTCCCTCATGGCGACGTTTCCTGAGAACATCTTGGGAATCCTCCTGTTCTGTGCCTGCGTCATGGTGTTAGGCTTCATTCAGGTGAGGATACAGTGTGTGTGTATAATTTCTTAACTCGCAACCTTCCGAATCATTACATGTTGTTTTTCTTGGTGTAATTACACAGTAAAACTATGGTTGAATCCCTTACCTCTCCTCTACTTCCCTCCTTACCTCTCCTCTCCTTACCTCTCCTCCACTTCCCTCCTTCCCTCTCCTCCACTTCCCTCCTTCCCTCTCCTCCACTTCCCTCCTTCCCTCTCCTCCACTTCCCTCCTTCCCTCTCCTCTACTTCCCTCCTTCCTTCTCCTCTACTTCCCTCCTTCCTTCTCCTCTACTTCCCTCCTTACCTCCCTCCCTCTACATCTCTACTTCCCTCCTTCCCTCTCCTCTCCTTCCCTCCCTTCCCTCTACATCTCTACTTCCCTCCTTCCCTCTCCTCTACTTCCCTCCCCCTCTACTTCCCTCACCCCCCCCCTCTACTCCCTCCCCAGGCTGTTATAGTGGTGTACGGCTTCAGCCGTCCGTTCCTGCTCAACGACCAGATCCAGGTGTCTGAGAACCAGGTGTTCTATAAGCATCACATCCTGAAGGTCATCATGAGGGTCCCCATCATGTGCTTCTTCGCCAGTATCTTCTCATTCATCTTCTTTCAGATGGTAAGTCAGTAGTCTTCTTCTCTCGTCTTCTCTTTTTGTTTCTTTTCTGCTTCTCCCTTTTCCGCTTCTCTCCTCTGGGACTAAAAAGTGAGGTGTGCGTATTGTTAAAACTATTGCCCCAGTGAGGAGTGTAGGGCAGTATTGTTAGAACTATTGCCCCAGGGCAGTATTGTTAGAACTATTGCCCCAGGGCAGTATTGTTAGAACTATTGCCCCAGGGCAGTATTGTTAGAACTATTGCCCCAGGGCAGTATTGTTAGAACTATTGCCCCAGGGCAGTATTGTTAGAACTATTGCCCCAGGGCAGTATTGTTAGAACTATTGCCCCAGGGCAGTATTGTTAGAACTATTGCCCCAGGGCAGTATTGTTAGAACTATTGCCCCAGGGCAGTATTGTTAGAACTATTGCCCCAGGGCAGTATTGTTAGAACTATTGCCCCAGGGCAGTATTGTTAGAACTATTGCCCCAGGGCAGTATTGTTAGAACTATTGCCCCAGGGCAGTATTGTTAGAACTATTGCCCCAGGGCAGTATTGTTAGAACTATTGCCCCAGGGCAGTATTGTTAGAACTATTGCCCCAGGGCAGTATTGTTAGAACTATTGCCCCAGGGCAGTATTGTTAGAACTATTGCCCCAGGGCAGTATTGTTAGAACTATTGCCCCAGGGCAGTATTGTTAGAACTATTGCCCCAGGGCAGTATTGTTAGAACTATTGCCCCAGGGCAGTATTGTTATTGTTAGAACTATTGCCCCAGGGCAGTATTGTTAGAACTATTGCCCCAGGGCAGTATTGTTAGAACTATTGCCCCAGGGCAGTATTGTTAGAACTATTGCCCCAGGGCAGTATTGTTAGAACTATTGCCCCAGGGCAGTATTGTTAGAACTATTGCCCCAGGGCAGTATTGTTAGAACTATTGCCCCAGGGCAGTATTGTTAGAACTATTGCCCCAGGGCAGTATTGTTAGAACTATTGCCCCAGGGCAGTATTGTTAGAACTATTGCCCCAGGGCAGTATTGTTAGAACTATTGCCCCAGTGAGGTGTAACTTGACACTCCATAGTCTCCTAGCGATGACACTAAAACTTGTGCCATCTTTTATCTCGGTTGGCTCTTATCTCACTGGGCACACTCGTCAGTTCAACATCTAGTTTTGATTCAAACAGTTGTTGCCCAGTGGGATATCTGTTTTGTATATCTTTTATCAATGTTTTTTTTACAGTCTGCTTGTAAACATAATTCAAATAGTCTTAGCCTCTTGTAACAAGATGTTCTCTTCAGTCCCATGTGATCCTAACGTTGTCTTTCGGTCCCATGTGATCCTAACGTCGGTCCCATGTGATCCTAACGTTGTCTTTCAGTCCCATGTGATCCTAACGTTGTCTTTCAGTCCCATGTGATCCTAACGTTGTCTTTCGGTCCCATGTGATCCTAACGTTGTCTTTCAGTCCCATGTGATCCTAACGTCGGTCCCATGTGATCCTAACGTTGTCTTTCAGTCCCATGTGATCCTAACGTTGTCTTTCAGTCCCATGTGATCCTAACGTTGTCTTTCAGTCCTAACGTTCTCCCGTTGTCTTTCAGTCCTATGTGATCCTAGCCATCGTAATCTTCCTGCCTTACATCTCCCAGTCTCTAAAATGGTGCCGCAGCAAAGCTATCGGTGAGTATGTTATACGTGGATGCCAATTGCTACGTTTAGGTTGAAATAAGGTTGAGTCTTTATTTATTATTTAGATTGTCAAATGTTGGGTATAAACAAATAACCTAACAGTACATTGAGGTTGAAGACAGACAGACTTTAACTACCGTTAAATCATAATATATTTAATTTGTTAGTTGAAGAGATCTGTTGTGGTCAGGCCAAATATAGAAGGCCCCCAGACTGCTGCATCTGTTGTGGTCAGGCCAAATATAGAAGGCCCCGGATCTGTTGTGGTCAGGCCAAATATAGAAGGCCCCCAGACTGCTGGATCTGTTGTGGTCAGGCCAAATATAGAAGGCCCCCAGACTGCTGGATCTGTTGTGGTCAGGCCAAATATAGAAGGCCCCCAGACTGATCTGTTGTGGTCAGGCCAAATATAGAAGGCCCCGGATCTGTTGTGGTCAGGCCAAATATAGAAGGCCCCAGACTGCTGGATCTGTTGTGGTCAGGCCAAATATAGAAGGCCCCGGATCTGTTGTGGTCAGGCCAAATATAGAAGGCCCCCAGACTGCTGGATCTGTTGTGGTCAGGCCAAATATAGTCTGTTGTGGTCAGGCCAAATATAGAAGGCCCACAGACTGCTGCATCTGTTGTGGTCAGGCCAAATATAGAAGGCCCCAGGCTGCCGGATCTGTTGTGGTCAGGCCAAATATAGAAGGCCCCCAGACTGCTGTTTTACACCTGTGTGTTATGCTGACTTTACTTTTGTATATATAGTCTATAGTGTATGTATGTGGACACCCCTTCAAATGAGTTGTTTTCGGCTATTTTAGCCACACCCATGCAATCTCCATAGACAAACATTGGCAGTAGAATGGCTTTACTGAAGAGCTCCGTGACTTTCAACGTGGCACTGTCATAGGATGCCACCTTTCAAACAAGTCAGTTCGTCAAATTTTTGCCCTGCTAAAGCTGCCCCCCAGTCAACTGAAATGGGTTTCCATGGCCGTGCAGCCGCACACAAGCCTAAGATCACTATGCACAATGCCAAGTGTCGACTGGAGTGGTGTAAAGCTCGCCGCCATTGGACTCTGAGAATAAATCTGGTTTTGGCGGATGCCAGGAGAACGCTACCTGCTCCAATGCATAGTGACAACTGTAAAGTTTGGTGGAGGAGGAATAATGGTCTCTGACTGTTTTTCATGGTTCAGGCCCCTTAGTTCCAGTGAAGGGAAGTCTTTACGCTACAGCATACAATATAGACTATTCTGTGCTTCCAACATTGTAGCAACAGTTTGAGGTTTCAGTCAACCAGTTTCAGCATGACAATGCCCCCGTGCACAAAGCTAGATCCATACAGAAATGGTTTGTCGAGATCGGTCTGGAGGAACTTGACTGGCCTGCACAGACCCTGACCTAAACCCCATCAAACACCATTGGGATGAATTGGAACGCCGACTGCTTGCCAGGCCTAATCGCCCACCATCAACAATGCTCTTGTGTCTGAATGGAAGCAAGTCCCAGCAGCAATGTTCCAACATCTAGTGGAAAGCCTTCCCAGAAGAGTGGAGGCTGTTATAGCAGCAATGTTCCAACATCTAGTGGAAAGCCTTCCCAGAAGAGTGGAGGCTGTTATAGCAGCAATATAGCAGCAATGTTCCAACATCTAGTGGAAAGCCTGGAAAGCTAGTGGAAAGCAGAAGAGTGGAGGCTGTTATAAGAGTGGAGGCTGTTTATAGCAGCAATGTTCCAACATCTAGTGGAAAGTCTTCCCAGAAGAGTGGAGGCTGTTATAGCAGCAATGTTCCAACATCTAGTGGAAAGCCTTCCCAGAAGAGTGGAGGCTGTTATAGCAGCAATGACCCAACATCTAGTGGAAAGCCTTCCCAGAAGAGTGGAGGCTGTTACATCACCATATTAATACCGGTGATTTTAGAATGAGATGTTTGACGAGCAGGTGTCCACATACACTACTTGACCAAAAGTCTGTTGCTGTGCTGGTTACCCCTCAGGCCAGGTGGAGGAGACACCTGATTCCATGATGTTTTATACTTACCATCCAAACGAACCCCTCAGCAAGGAGAGGGTGGAGGCCTTCAGCGACGGCGTGTTTGCCATCGTAGCTACTCTACTCATCTTAGACATATGGTTAGTGTTTTTATTTGGGCAGGCGGGCGAGGGGCGGGCGAGGCGGGCGAGGGGCGGCGGGCAGGAAGATGAATATTGTTGTAATTTAAATTATGCTAATTTGTAAATGTTTATTTTAAGCAGGGAGGAAGCCCTGTAAAATAATGATGGTAAATATGTCTTTTTCCAGTGAGGACAATGTCCCCGACCCAGTGATGGTCCAGAAACAGTATGGTGGCAGTCTGGTGGCTGCCCTGCAGAACTATGGTCCAGAGTACCTGGCCTACTTCGGCTCCTTCGCTACCGTGGCTCTCCTCTGGTTTGTCCATCACTCTCTCTTCCTTCACGTCACCAGGTAATATAGAACAAATTCAATTCATCAAATAAATTAACATTTTTTTTAAATATATATTTTTAACATCTGCAGTTGTCAGGTTAAAAGGTAAAGAAAATGAGTATTGTACATTAGAATTGTACTGTTATGTATTTGGGAATGTTTTACTCACAATGACTGATGTGGTTTTTACCTACCTCTCTCTGACTCGTCATCCAGGACCACTCGTTTCATGGGCCTCCTCAACACCTTCTCTCTGGCCTTCGTAGGGGGCCTGCCCTTGGCCTACCAGCTGACCCACGAGTTCCCCCGGAACTCCCGCAACGAGCTGGAGGCCATCCAGATCAGCTGCGTCATCATCTTCTTCGCCGGCGTCTTCCAGCTCGCCATCTGGGTGGCGGCGCTGTTCAGCGAACGCGAGACGCTACACCCTTATGTGCGTTACGGCGGCCGTGAGCACGCCTTCATGTTGGCCAAGCTGGCGCTGTACCCGTGCGTGGCCCTGGGGACCTTCTTCCTCACCTGTATTCTCAGTCAATTCAGCGCGTCTATTTTCCACCTGATGGAGATTACGGTGCCGTTTGCCTTCCTGTTGCTGAGGCTGCTGGTCAGAGGCGGGTTGACGCTGCTCCGGCTCATATTCTGCCCGGATGGGCCGGAGACGAGGAGTGCTCTGGAGGAGGAGGAAGAGGAGGCTAGGATGCCCTTCAATACCATGGTCACTTAGTGGTGGTCACTTAGTGGTTGTCATTTAGCTCGATGGTCAGTTTGCTCCGGGTCTGTATTCACAAATGTTGCAGAGTAGGAGTGCTGATCTAGGCTCAGTTGACGGTTATATCATAATGTGTATATAATGAATAAGATTATATGGACAAGTGGGTTCCTGATCCTAGATCAGCTTTGTGAATACAGGTTCTGGGACTGGGGACGTGGTCTGTCGGACAGATGTACAGTAGCTACAGCTCGTCTTGACCTCTGAAGGGAGAGTTTGAGGTCGATTCCATTTGAACTGCACATTCAGTTTTGTATTGATGAGTCATTTTCTTTTCAAATTGGTTGCTAAGTCAAGTGGTCGTTAAAGGAAATGGCACTGATCCAGAGAGAAGTGGAGATTACAACCAATGTAATTGACAGCCCTCCCATTGTTATAATTTGTACCGTTGAGAATCTAGTCTGTTTGTGCCAACATTTGCACGCCAAACATGTTTGGCGTGACGAGGCACAGGGGGTCGTGTTAAGAGTTCAGAAATCTGCATTTTTAAACCATTTCACCTGCGTTTTTAATATTGAAAGTCAAGTTTATTTGTTGTCTGCTTCAATAGAGTGATCAGGAACTTGCAGCAATAGATTTCCTTCGCAGAAAATACCTTAAAATTCTCAAAATAGCTTCATTTTCATCAGATGACAACAGAAGTGTAAATTCTATTTGGCGTTAGCAGCCACTACGCTAGTACTACTAGTAAATGAGCTTACAATGAACAAGGAAGGTATTTGTGGTGAACAGCGCAGAATTCTGCATTTAACGTGACCCCTGAGGCAAAAGGAGTGAAATGTTAGCACCGACTGAATTTCAGGCTAGTTAATTTTGGGGTTTCATTAATTCTGAATATTCATGTCCACTTCCCAACATACAAATAGCAGATAAAATGGAAGTCCTCATTATGTACCGCCCGTCCGACATTTACTCACTGCACATATTGACCGAGTTTAATCACGGACTATAAATTCTATAAATCGTTTTTTTCCCCTTCTATAACATGAAAGAGTGAGTGAGCAGCATGAATCTGACCAACAGGGTAACTTCACTTTCAGTTCAGAATATAATAACCGTCCACAGGAATGTACTCACAATGTGTTGGGTCAGCTCAAAATATTGCACTTCTTATTTTACACAATACAAATCCTATACGTTATACTGGCATACGCTACAATACTTCTAAAATCGTAACTTGGAATTGCTCACGTTTCCTGATTTAATTTTTTAAAATTCCCTTTTCACAAATCTTTAATTCCGTCCATGTTCAACCCCAGGATGTGGGTGCTCACGTTACACTGTTAGTCCCTTGTGTTTTCTCCATTGTCATAGGGGGGTCGTAACAAAAACAGCTGATTTATTGGAGTGCACATTATTTGCAGAAACCGATGGGAGGCGCAGAATAAGGACGTAATATTGGAGTTAATTTTGCATGGCCCCGGTGCGTGGAGATTTCACGTTAAGGACCAATGGAATAAATAATTATGAAACGCTGTTCATCGGGCCACTTAACACCAACTCACCCATTTAAAAAAAAAAAGGCAGGTGTGTTTTCTCCACAGCTCCACCAATCAGGCTCCCATCACCTCGGTCCACACCGGGCGTGTTGTTGCGTCCCTCCTCATGCGGCGTTCTCATTGGCATCAGACCCCTTGCCCAATTGCGTCCTAGAGCACTGATCATACTACAAGATGCACGACCAACATTTTAAGAAAATGTATCGGGACAGCCAACAGCCGTTGTGTCCTTGACCTCTCAAAACAACCTATCCCAAGTTCATAGGATTTCAGCCCGATCATGAAAATGTGTAGCGTATGCCTGGCATTAGCTGAAAAAGTCCCATTTTGTAGCATTCTTTCTTCTCAGGCTAGGTTACATTTATTTGATTTACATTTTTAAATTAAGTAAATAAAAGAAATGTGAATAGCCATTCTCATCTGTCCAGACAATATGTTGTACTCAGAGTAGATTCATTTCAGAAATTATTTTACATTACTGGGCCATTTAAAATCAAACCATACAATGAAATGAAAGACATGGTTGAAGACAGAGATTTATTTAATATAGATGTGCAATGTTACATTATATTGAGATGTAAAACACATTTTTTCTTTGCAATATTCTGGATGTCACGTTTCTTTCCCGATTTTTAAAAAAAAAGTAACGGAGGTCACTGTTATTGCTGCAATAATGTTTTGTGTTTTGATGTTGAAAAAGCACTTTAAAATCAGAATGCTTCAGTGTTCTCTGCTTTTAGAGCTCAAATAAGGAATCAAATGTTCTTCATCCAGAACTAATAATGCATAATTGGTCAGCTGTTTGAAGTTCTGGGTCGATGTGTTGTTTAAAATGAGGAGCTGAACCGGAACGAGAAGCTCCACCCCCTTTCTCTCTCTCTCCACCCCCTTTCTCTCTCTTTGCTCCACCCCCTTTCTCTCTCTTTGCTCCACCCCCTTTCCCTCTCTCTTTGCTCCACCCCCTTTCCCTCTCTCTTTGCTCCACCCCCTTTCCCTCTCTCTTTGCTCCACCCCCTTTCCCTCTCTCTTTGCTCCACCCCCCCTTTCTTGCTCCACCCCCTCCCTCTCTCTTGCTCCACCCCTTTCCCCACCCCCTTTCCCTCTCTTTGCTCCACCCCCTTTCCCTCTCTCTTGCTCCACCCCCTTTCCCTCTCTCTTGCTCCACCCCCTTTCCCTCTCTCTTGCTCCACCCCCTTTCCCTCTCTCTTGCTCCACCCCCTTTCCCTCTCTCTTGCTCCACCCCTTTCCCTTTCTTGCTCTCCCTCTCTTTGCTCCACCCCCTTTCCCTCTCTTGCTCCACCCCTTTCCCTCTCTTGCTCCACCCCCTTTCCCTCTCTCTTTTCCCTCTCTTGCTCCACCCCCTTTCCCTCTCTCTTTGCTCCACCCCCTTTCCCTCTCTCTTTGTAAACTACTGCTGCTCGGTTTCCCCCATTCCTTCCCGACAAAATTCTACAGCACCAGTTGTGTTTACGTAGATCCCGAGAGATGAAGCTATACAAGTTCTATGTCAATCACTGTTAACACTGCAAGTCTTTTTTTAATTTTTTTTAAATAATCAATAAACTGCTTAAAAAAAAGGAACTGTCTTTAAAAAAATTTTTTTAAATGTAACATACTGATCTTGCATCCATATAGCGCCGTCAAGAAAACTGATCCAGGATCAGCACTCATCCTCTCTTAGAATACAGGCTCCGAGTTCTACACCAAACCAGTTTAGGAAGAAAAAAAAAGTGCTTCCTTGAAAGGGTTTAACAGGTGAGAACCTTGTGGTGAAAATATATATATATAAAATATATGTTCATGAATTCAGATTCTCAAGAGAAGTGACACCACAATTCTACAGTACAGAACTAGTTCCACAAATCCACAGAAGGGAGCAGTTACTTCAACATGAGAAAGAAACCAGGAAGCACAAAAATGTATCTGGAGGAAATAAATACGTAAAAACCTCAAATAAAGGAAGTGTTTCAGACCGTGCTTTGGTAAACGTTTCTGGAAGTATCTCTCTCTGCTAATCAGAACAGATGAAGGTTTGGATTCAAATCAATCAAAAGACAAGATGGATTTTCTTTCTCTCTCCAATGCAACAACAACAACAAATCACCCTTTCTTTGAATCATTCAAATGAGTGAGAGTTTGTTTTCTGATTATTTTTCAACCAGTAAACATTGTTTATCAAATCACGACTTTCATGTTACCGCAAAGTGGTCATGTTTTGCCACAGTGCAGATTTTCCTGTACTGGTGTTTGATTGAATAACAGCCTAACACAGAAGCCCCATCCATATGCCTTCATAGATTCAAAAGCAACCACATTTCTGAAAGATACAGCTACTCTTCTGAATATAATATACTTTATATACACTCCAGTTCCAGTTTATTAGGTACACCCATCTAGTACCAGGTTGGACTCCGTTTTGCGTTCAGAACAGCCTGAATTATTCAGGGCATGGAAACCTTGCTCAAATTGGTATCAAGGGACCTAACGTGTGCCAGAAAAACATTCCCGACATCACCACCACCAGCCTGTACCGTTGACACCAGGCACGATGGGGCCATGGACTCATGCTGCTTACGCTAAATCCTGACCCTGCCATCAACATGATGCAACAGGAACTGGGATTTGTCAGACCAGGCGATGTTTTTCCACTCTTCAACTGTCCAGTGTTGGTGATGTCCACTGGATCCGCTTCTTCTTCTTGTTTTTAGCTGATAGGAGTGGAACCCGGTCCGAAAACATTCCGGAACCCGGTCCGAAAACATTCCGGAACCCGGTCCGAAAACATTCCGGAACCCGGTCCGAAAACATTCCGGAACCCGTTCCGAAAACATCCGAAAAAAACATCCGGAACCCGGTCCGAAAACATCCCGGAACCCGGTCCGAAAACATCCCGGAACCCGGTCCAAAAACATTCCGGAACCCGGTCCGACGAGTTGTGCGTTCCTAGATGCCGTTCAGCACACCACTGTTATACTGTGCCTGTTATTTGCCTGTTTGTTGCCCGCCTGTTCGCACGATTCTTGCCATTCTCCTTTGACTTTCTCTTCAACAAGCTGTTTCCGTCCGCAGGACTCCCACTGACTGTCGTGAGTGAAAAACGCAGGAGGCCGGCCGTTTCTGGGATACTGGAACCAACGATCACACCACGCCCAGTCACTTGGGTCACTAGTTTTCCCCTATTCTAACGGTCAATGGAACAGTAACTGAATGTCTCGATGCCTGTCTGTTTCCTTTATATAGCAAACCACATCCACTTGACTCACTGTAGGAGCAAAGCATTTATGTGAACGGGGTGGTGTACCTAATAAACTGGCCACTGAGTAATGTGTGTACACGCACTGTAATTCTCCTCACACCGCAATCATAACATGAAATGTTACCAAAATATCTTGAATTCTCTCAATACCAACCCCTTTAAGAGCAATACAACAAATAAGTAGACTTCTAAAATGTTATTTTCTACAAATATTTTTACAAAAGATAGTCTGGTAAGAAAAATAATAGGAATATTGGAACAGTTGAATGGTTCAGGTCAGCTGAAGAGAGATGGACAATCAACTAAAATAATTGGTTAAGGCTAGACTGAAAAAGGTAGTTAAAAAATGATATCTTTCACAATCTCAAGTTTAAGTTACCCCAGACATTCTCACATCAGCAGCCACCAATTCACCTTATATGTTAATAGATGCACCCCCCCCCCTAAAAAAAGTGTATACCCCCTCCCCACCTAGCTACCTATTCAACCACAGTTTAATAATGCTATTGCTACAGATAAATAATAACGTCCCATTGTATGGTTATTTTGCATATAGTTTTCATAGTTTAAAGATTTGATATTAGGTCTTTGTTCAGATAAATATGATATTCGTGTGTACAGTAATACATTGGAGATATGTACACAGTGTAGTGTGTGCTGGTTGCTATAGTTGCCAAATTCCGGTAACTTTCCCCAAATTCCCAGAAATCCCGGTTGGAGGATATCGGATTTCTTGCCTATTCCCTCCCGATTTTTGGGGAATATTACAACTAGGATTTTGGGAAATTTACTGTAATTGTTCTGCATTTGTTTACAGTGATCCATACCTACAGAAATGCACTACCAGTCAAAAGTTTGGACACACCGACTCATTCCAGGGTTTTTCTTTAATTTTTACTATTTTCTACATTGTAAAATAATAGTGAAGACATCAAAACTATGAAATAACACACATAGAATAACATTGTAACCAAAATAGATTTTATTTTAGATTCTTCAAAGTAGCCACCCTTTGCTTTGAAGGCAGCTTTGCATACTATTGGTGTTCTATCAACCAGATTCACCTGGAATGCTTTTCCAACAGTCTTGAAGGAGTTCCCACATATGCTGAGCACTTATTGGCTGCTTTTCCTTCACGCTTCGGTCCGACTCATCCCAAACCATCTGAATTGGGTTGAGGTCAGGTGATTGTGGAGACCAGGTCATCTGATGCAGCACTCAATCACTCTCTTTCTTGGTCAAATAGCTCTTACACAGCCTGGAGGTGTGTTGGGTCATTGTCCTGTTGAAAAACAAATAATAGTCCCACTAAGCGCAAACCAGCTGGGATGGCGTTTCACTGGAGAAAGCAGTGGTAGCCATGGTGGTTAAGTGTGCCTTGAATTCTAAGTAAATCATAGACTGTCACCAGCAAAAGCACCATCACACCACCTCTTCCATGCTTCACGGTGAGAACCACACATGCAGAGATCATCCGTTCACCTACTCTGCGTCTCACAAAGACACGGTGGTTGGAACCAAAAACCTCAAATTTGGACTCATCAGACCAAAGGACAGATTTCCACTGGTCTAATGTCCATTGCTCTTGTTTCTTGGCCCAAGCAAGTCACTTCTTCTTATCGGTGTCCTTTCGTAGTGTTTTTTTGTTGTTGCAGAAATTCGACCATGAAGGTCTGATTCACTCAGTCTCCTCTGAACACTGACTGCACTTCAAAGTTCTCGAAATGTTCCGGATTGACTGACCATGTCTTAAAGTAATTATGGACTGTTGTTTTTCTTTGCTTATTTGAGCTGTTCTTGCCATAATATGGACTTGGTCTTTTAGCAAATAGGGATATCTTCTGTATACCACTCCTACCTTGTCACAACACAACTGATTGGCTAAAATGCATTAAGGAAAGTAATTCCACAAATGAACTTTTAACAAGGCACATCTGTTAATTTAAATGCATTCCAGGTGACTACCTCATGAAGCTGGTTGAGAGAATGCCAATAGTGTGCAAAGCTGTCATCAAGGCACTGGGTGGCTACTTTGAAGAATCTCAAATATAAATTATATTTAGATTTGTTTAACACATTTTGGATTACTGTGTTATTTTCATAGTTTTGATGTCTTCACTATTATTCTACAATGTAGAAAACAGTACATATAAAGAAAGACTTTTGAATGGTAGTGTGTATTATTATAACGTGAGGTGAACAGTAGGTCAATCTAGAAACTAAAACTACTTCAGAAGAAAAACAGCTTATTTCAGTTGTAATGAACGACAGGATTTAGGAACATGCTTAAACGTTTTAGATCGTATTATTGTTGTATACGTCATGTTGACGTGAAGACCATCATCTCTGATATAGACAGATACATACTACTATTAAATAAACACCATGCCCAAGGCAAGTGTGTTTAGTATCTTCAACATATTCCGTTCATTAGTGCACACTTTAGCAAAACATTATGCAACAAAAAAACAGACGTTTCTAATTGGACAAATTCAGGTCAGTACCTCCCTGTTCCGGTCCGTTTTCTTCGGTTTGGTGTCTAGTGAATAAGACCCTGCTGTTGCTCCAAGCCAACGCCAACCTAGGATAAGCTGCTATCCAGGTTCTGTAAGATTTTCCCTGTGTCTTCCTTCAATTCGGATAAAATCACTGTAATAATCTCCATCCATCCACAGGGTGACCGCCAGTCACTGTCCCCTACAGTACGGTATGAAACAAACCATATGCGCTCTTAACTAGGATCAATTTGGTTTCTTCAGAGCAACGCAGCCTTTAGTCTTTAAAATGTTAGCATGGTAGCATTACATTGGCTTACTGTAGTTTGTTGGTGCAGGTCCCAGTGGTACATGTAAAGTCGCGAAAGTATTGTTGTTATTTGTAAAAGGTAACTTCTTGTTGCTGGGAGCAACACCTTAGTTCACAGTAATGAGGACTGGTTAAAAGAACAATAAAAACAAAACAGTCGCTGTTCAGAAGAGTTTCTGGAAGAAGGTAGAAATCACCAAAAGAAGATGATTGCCATGTGTGCTCATCTACACCCAGTCTCAAAATGGCTGCTGTGCCATTTTTTTCCCCCTCGCATTTACTTGACATAGATCCAGAAAAACTAGATGTGTAAATCTAGTAACACACAAGCAGCCAAAAGACAATTTCTCTCGCACACACCCTCTCTCTCTCTGTGTGTGTGTACTACATGGCAGCAGGGGGCAGTATTCCCCTGTCTCTCAGGCGGTCTCTCATGGCGTTGAAGATACTGAGCTGCTGCTCTGGCTGCAGGACCAACAGCTGCTGTAACACCTTGCTGGGGTTGGGACCCCTGGAACACAGACATAACATGACATATTATAATATTATAACATATTATAATATAATAACATATTATAATATAAACAGCTGCTGGGACCCCTGGAACACAGACATAACATGACATATTATAATATTATAACATAACATATTATAATATAATAACATATTATAATATAAACAGCTGCTGGGACCTCTGGAACACAGACATAACATGACATATTATAATATTATAACATAACATATTATAATATAATAACATATTATAATATAAACAGCTGCTGGGACCTCTGGAACACAGACATAACATGACATATTATAATATAAACACCTGCTGGGGTTGGGACCTCTGGAACACAGACATAACATGACATATTATAATATAAACACCTGCTGGGGTTGGGACCTCTGGAACACAGACATAACATATTATAATATAAACACCTTAACATAACATATTATAATATAATAACATATTATAATATAAACAGCTGCTGGGACCTCTGGAACACAGACATAACATGACATATTATAATATAAACACCTGCTGGGGTTGGGACCTCTGGAACACAGACATAACATATTATAATATAAACACCTTAACATAACATATTATAATATAAACAGCTGCTGGGACCTCTGGAACACAGACATAACATATTATAATATAAACACCTTAACATAACATATTATAATATAAACACCTTAACATAACATATTATAATATAAACACCTTAACATAACATATTATAATATAAACACCTTAACATAACATATTATAATATAAACACCTTAACATAACATATTATAATATAAACACCTTAACATAACATATTATAATATAAACACCTTAACATAACATATTATAATATAAACACCTTAACATAACATATTATAATATAAACACCTTAACATAACATATTATAATATAAACAGCTGCTAGGACCTCTGGAACACAGACATAACATATTATAATATAAACACCTTTCTGGGGTTGTCACATGTCATTAATGCTCTTTGAAGTCAGTTTGGTTTCAGTTCGTTTTTTTTTTTTAAGAATCACAATTTATATTTCAATCATTTTTGGCCAACATTGAATTCACAGAATAAATATAGTGGTATAGTGACCCATTACTGCTTATTAACCATCACATTACTTTAATACAATATTTCAGTTATTTTTTATTTATTTAACTAGGCAAGTCAGTTAAAGAACAAATTCTTATTTACAATGACGGCCTAGGAACAGTGGGTTAACTGCCTGTTCAGGGGCAGAACGACCTTGTCAGCTCTGGGATTTGAACTTGCAACCTTCCGGTTACTAGTCCAACGCTCTACCCACTAGTCTACCCAACCGCCTCTACACTCTAACCACTAGTCTACCCTGCCGCCTCTACACTCTAACCACTAGTCTACCCTGCCACCTTTACACTCTAACCACTAGTCTACCCTGCCACCTCTACACTCTAACCACTAGTCTACCCAACCGCCTCTACACTCTAACCACTAGTCTACCCTGCCACCTCTACACTCTAACCACTAGACTACCTGCCGCCTCTACACTCTAACCACTAGACTACCTGCCGCCTCTACACTCTAACCACTAGTCTACCCAACCACCCCGTTATGTTATGGAGTATATTACATTAGTTTTATGTGATTACTTTATTATTTCATTCCAAGTCATTCTCTCATCTCTATAGAGCTGCTGTCTGACAAAAATCACTATTTTAGTAGTTCTTCACAGTAAATAAGGTATACTTTTATGACTGCTGAATGCCAACTATCAAATCACTTAGATCACGTATTTTCAGGTAGAGATACCTCAAAGCAATTGTTCTCTATGTAATCCCCTCTTGATTGTGCATTATTCTGTTCCTTATGTAGCAGGCGTGCAAAGGATTATGGTCATTGTAGTTAATAGTACAGAAAATGTGGTTAAACTATGAAGAACATTGGCCTGTTGGAAACTACAACTCCCTACTCTACATCACATTGTTAGGGCATGATCTAGAAAATAAATGCAGCACATTGAGTTCACAGAAAAAAACAGACCAAAATGGAATTCAAATAATTGAACAAATGTCGATAAATTAGTTGTTTAAAAAACGAAAAATAACAGAGACACTTCTGGTAATCGCTCAGCACTACATAACATAACAGGATCAGCCATAATAACTAACTACCAATAACCTCTTATCAAACCACAGGACAGGGTCAGACAATAATAACTAAATTAATTGGAGCCAGTTCTGATGGGAAACCAGAGTGCCTCGCCTCAGGCTTGTATTCAGCTGAGATGGCATCAATTAGAGGCCTCGCCTCAGGCTTGCCATTAGCTGAGAAGGCATCAATTAGAGGCCTCGCCTCAGGCTT
Source organism: Oncorhynchus gorbuscha (assembly GCF_021184085.1). Classification (NCBI taxonomy): domain Eukaryota; kingdom Metazoa; phylum Chordata; class Actinopteri; order Salmoniformes; family Salmonidae; genus Oncorhynchus; species Oncorhynchus gorbuscha. Next base: position 91,996,089 of record NC_060177.1, read on the forward strand.
GTCATCAGCTGAGATGGCATCAATTAGAGGTCTCGCCTCAGGCTTGTCATCAGCTGAGATGGCATCAATTAGAGGTCTCGCCTCAGGGTTGTCATCAGCTGAGATGGCATCAATTAGAGGCCTCGCCTCAGGCTTGCCATCAGCTGAGATGGCATCAATTAGAGGTCTCGCCTCAGGCTTGTATTCAGCTGAGATGGTATCAATTAGAGGCCTCGCCTCAGGCTTGCCATTAGCTGAGATGGCATCAATTAGAGGCCTCGCCTCAGGCTTGCCATCAGCTGAGATGGCATCAATTAGAGGCCTCGACTCAGGCTTGCCATCAGCTGAGATGGCATCAATTAGAGGCCTCGCCTCAGGCTTGCCATCAGCTGAGATGGCATCAATTAGAGGCCTCGCCTCAGGCTTGCCATCAGCTGAGATGGCATCAATTAGAGGTCTCGCCTCAGGCTTGCCATCAGCTGAGATGGCATCAATTAGAGGCCTCGCCTCAGGCTTGCCATCAGCTGAGATGGCATCAATTAGAGTCATCGCCTCAGGCTTGCCATCAGCTGAGATGGCATCAATTAGAGGTTAGTATCAATCACACCAACCTTACTGCTGGTCTGTTTCAGCTGACTGGCTCACTCATCCTACTGCTGCTTGCTGCTACTATAAACTGGCTCACTCATCCTACTGCTGCTTGCTGCTACTATAAACTGGCTCACTCATCCTACTGACTCTTGCTGCTACTATAAACTGGCTCACTCATCCTACTGCTGCTTGCTGCTACTATAAACTGGCTTTGTGTTCTGCATTGATGCTACTGCTACTATAAACTGGCTTTGTGTTCTGCATTGATGCTACTGCTACTATAAACTGGCTTCGTGTTCTGCATTGATGCTACTGCTACTATAAACTGGCTTCGTGTTCTGCATTGATGCTACTGTTACTATGAACTGGCTTCGTGTTCTGCATTGATGCTACTGTTACTATGAACTGGCTTCGTGTTCTGCATTGATGCTACTGCTACTATAAACTGGCTTCGTGTTCTGCATTGATGCTACTGTTACTATGAACTGGCTTCGTGTTCTGCATTGATGCTACTGCTACTATAAACTGGCTTTGTGTTCTGCATTGATGCAACTTCTACTATAAACTGGCTTTGTGTTCTGCATTGATGCTACTGCTACTATAAACTGGCTTTGTGTTCTGCATTGATGCTACTGCTACTATAAACTGGCTTTGTGTTCTGCATTAATGCTACTGCTACTATAAACTGGCTTTGTGTTCTGCATTAATGCTACTGCTACTATAAACTGGCTTTGTGTTCTGCATTAATGCTACTGCTAATATGGCTTCGTGTTCTGCATTTTAACTAGATGTTTCTCTATGCTGCTGTGTAACTAAACTCAGCAAAAAAAAAGAAACATCCCTTGCCACGTGTAACAACACCTGCACAGGATCGGTACACCTGCGGGACAGGTACAGGATGGTAACAACACCTGCACAGGATCGGTACACCTGCGGGACAGGCACAGGATGGTAACAACAACTGCACTGGATCGGTACACCTGCGGGACAGGTACAGGATGGTAACAACAACTGCACTGGATCGGTACACCTGCGGGACAGGTACAGGTGGTAACAACACCTGCACAGGATCGGTACACCTGCGGGACAGGTACAGGATGGTAACAACACCTGCACTGGATCAGTACACCTGCGGGACAGGTACAGGATGGTAACAACACCTGCACTGGATCGGTACACCTGCGGGACAGGCACAGAATGGTAACAACAACTGCCCGAGTTACACCAGGAACCCACAATCCCTCAATCAGTGCTCAGACTGTCCGCAATAGGCTGAGAGAGGCTGGACTGAGGGCTTGTAGGCCTGTTGTAAGGCAGGATTCGCATTTATCGTCGAAGGAATGAGCATAACACCGAGGTCTGTACTCTGGAGCGGGATCGATTTGGAGGTGGAGGGTCCATCATGGTCTGAGGCGGTGTGTCACAGCATCATCGGACTGACAAGACAGGAATGTCAGTGTTCTGCCATGGCCAGCGAAGAGCCCGGTTCTCAATCCTATTGAGTACGTCTGGGACCTGTTGGATCGGAGGGTGAGGGCTTGGACCATTCCCCTCAGAAATGTCCAGGAACTTGCAGGTGCCTTGGTGGAAGAGTGGGGTAACATCTCCCAACAAGAACTAGCAAATCTGGTGCAGTCCATGAAGAGGAGATGCACTGCAGTACTTAATGCAGCTGGTGGCCACACCAGATACTGACTGTTACTTTTGATTTTGACCCCCCAACCCCCCTTTGTTTAGGGACACATTATTCAATTTCTGTTTGTCACGTCTGTGGAACTTGTTCTCAGTTGTTGAATCTTGTTATGTTCATACAAATATTTACACATGTTAAGTTTGCTGAAAATAAACGCAGTTGACAGTGAGAGGACGTTTCTTTTTTGCTGAGTTTAGATGTTTCTCTCTGTGCTGCTGTGTAACTACAGTTGAAGTCGGAAGTTTACATACACTGAGGATGGAGTCATTAAAACTCATTTTTCAACCACTCCACAAATTTCTTGTTAACAAACTATAGTTTTGGCAAGTCAGTAAGGACATCTACTTTGTGCATGACAAGTATTTTTTTCCAACAATTGTTTACAGACAGATTATTTAACTTATAATTCACTATCACAATTCCAGTGGGTCAGAAGTGTACATACACTAAATTGACTGTGCCTTTAAACAGCTTGGAAAATTCCAGAAAATTATGTCATGGCTTTAGAGGCTAAATGACATACTTTGAGTCATTTGTAGGTGTACCCGTGGATGTATTTCAAGGCCTACCTTCAAACTCAGTGCCTCTTTGCTTGACATCACAGGAAAATCAAAAGAAATCAGCCAAGACATCAGGAAAAAAATTGTAGACCTCCACAAGTCTGGTTCATCCTTGGGAGCATGTCATAAGGTGAATGCACCAATTTGTAAGTCGCTCTGGATAAGAGCGTCTGCTAAATGACTTAAATGTAATGTAAATGAGCAATTTCCAAACACCTGAAGGTACCATGTTCATCTGTACAGACAGTACGCAAGTATAAACACCATGGGACCACGCAGCTGTCATACCACTCAGGAAGGAGACGCGTTCTGTCTCCTAGAAATGAACGTACTTTGGTGAGAAAAGTGCAAATCAATCCCAGAACAACAGAAAAGGACCTTGTGAAGATGCTGGAGGAAACGGGTACAAAAGTATCTATATCCACAGTTAAACGAGTCCAATATCGACATAACCTGAAAGGCCACTCAGCAAGGAAGAAGCCACTGCTCCAAAACCGCCATAAAATAGCCAGACTACAGTTTGCACATGGGGACAAAGATCATACTTTTTGGAGAAATATCATCTGGTCTGATGAAACAAAAATAGAACTGTTTGGCCATAATGACCATCGTTATGTTTGGAGGAAAAAGGGGGAAGCTTGCAAGCTGAAGAACACCATCCCAACCGGGAAGCACGGGGGTGGCAGCATCATGTTGTGGGGGTGCTTTGCTGCAGTAGGGACTGGTGCACTTCGCAAAATAGATGGCATCATGAGGGAGGAAGATTATGTGGATATATTGAAGCAACATCTCAAGACATCAGTCAGGAAGTTAAAGCTTGGTCGCAAATGGGTCTTCCAAATGGACAATGACCCCAATCATACTTCCAAAGTTGTGGCAAAATGTCTTAAGGACAACAAAGTCAAGGTATTGGAGTGGCCATCACAAAGCCCTGACCTCAATCCCATAGAAAATTTGTGGTCAGAACTGAAAAAGCGTGTGCGAGCAAGGAGGCCTACAAACCTGACTCCATTACACCAGCTCTGTCAGGAGGAATGGGCCAAAATTCACTCAACTTATTGTAGGAAGCTTGTGGAAGGCTACCCAAAACATTTGACCCAAGTTAAACAATTTAAAGGCAATGCTACTAAATACTAATTGAGTGTATGTAAACTTCTGCCCCACTGGGAATGTGATGAAAGAATTAAAAGCTGAAATAAATCACTCTCTCTACTATTATTCTGACATTTCACATTCTTAAAATAAAGTGGTGATCCTAAATGACCAAAGACAGGGAATTTGTACTAGGATTAAATGTCAGGAAATGTGAAAAACGGAGTTTAAATGTATTAGGCAAAGGTGTAAACTTCTGACTTCAACTGTATCCAAACAGTTTGGTGGATTGGTATGGGTCACCGTCTGTAAGATATTTTATATTCATGCTATGCTTTAGCAGTGATCTACCCTGAAGGAGCAGAGCCTATATCACCACGACTTGCATTATAAGCTGCGAGGGAATGTGACGACCCTTACCTGATGATGCTGGCTAGGTGATAGTGACGACCCTTACCTGATGAAGCTGGCTAGGTGAATGTGACGACCCTTACCTGATGAAGCTGGCTAGGTGAATGTGACGACCCTTACCTGATGAAGCTGGCTAGGTTAAAGTGACGAAGCTTACCTGATGAAGCTGGCTATGTAAACGTGAGTGAAGGTAGCCATCAGATACTGACAGTCAAAGCGATCCATGATGCCCCCGTGACCAGGGATGGTGTCTGCAAAGTCCTGACAGGAGAGAGAGAGAAGTTATTACAGAGAAGGACCTGAGAGCGAGCGAGAGATAGATACGTTTTTAGTGGAGTTTGTAGTGTGACTGTTTGAGGTTGTGGACAAGTATCTTTTATACTGATAACAAATTCAAACAGGTGCCATTAATACAGGTAACAAGTGAAGGACAGAGGAGCCTCTTAAAGAAGAAGTTACAGGTCTGTGAGAGCCAGAAAACTTGGTTGTTTGTAGGTGACCAAATAGTTATTTTCCACCATAATTTGCAAATAAATTCATAAAAAATCCTACAATGTGATTTTCTGTTTTTTTTTCTAATTTTGTCTGTCATAGTTGAAGTGTACCTATATGAAAATTACAGGCCTCTCACCTGACTAAATAATTTTTTGTCCCACTGTAAGTTATTACAGAGAAGGTCCTGAGAGCGAGCGAGAGCGAGAGATAGATAAATTATTACAGAGAAATCACAGATTGTGTCTTTAAGGTATCCATGGAGATCACCTTACGCCAGCCTGTGTGTGTTCTCTCACTTTGATCTGGAACGCTCGCTTGAAGCCGCTGGCAAAGAATCCTCCAAAGGGACCAATCAGAGAGGCGAAGGTGGAGAGCACCACACTGTGGATCTGATATGGGTACAGGTTCACCGTTTTCTGTAGAGACGGACACACACACGTTGTTTAGGGTTTCCGATTGGACTCACTAAAACAAGTACCAGTATGTATTGGGCATCAGCTAATTAGTGAATGTTCTGAACAACGTAGTAAATACAACTCAGTATTGACCATGTCTAGAACACACGACAACTCTCTCTCTCCCCGTCTCCCATCCTCACCAGACCAGTAACATACTCTCTCTCTCTTTCTCTCTCACATCCTCACCAGACCAGTAACAGACTCTCTCTCTCTCGGTCTCCCATCCTCACCAGACCAGTAACAGACCAGTCTGCCTGTCTAGAACACACGACAACAGACTCTCTCGGTCTCCTATCCTCAACAGACTCTCTCTCGGTCTCCCATCCTCACCAGACCAGTAACAGACTCTCTCTCTCTTTCTCTCTCACATCCTCACTAGACCAGTAACAGACCAGTCTGCCTGTCTAGAACACACGACAACAGACTCTCTCGGTCTACCATCCTCACCAGACCAGTAACAGACTCTCTCGGTCTCCCATCCTCACCAGACCAGTAACAGACTCTCTCCCTCGCATCCTCACTATACCAGTAACAGACCAGTCTGCCTATTAATGTCTAAGCCATCTAGGAGCACATGAAACCATATTTTGAATTCTTCAACTGGGGATTTCTTAGGAAGGTTTCAGGAATTTCCTTACCCATGTGAGGATGTTCTGGACAGCGAAAGGAAATGTGTACTGTTGCATCACAAAGATGTCAGAGGGTTCACAGTCCGCGGTGAAACGGTTGGTCTCGCTGTTGTACTCCACAGGACATACAAAGTACTGGAACTGAGCAAGCAGGTAGGCCAGCTAGGAGAAACACAGCAGAGGATCGATCCTCAATGAGGATGGGCACTTTATTTCCGTGCTCCAAATGTAAAAACGTACGACCACTATCATCGTAACTTTACTGCGCTATAGTACTCACTACGAAGCCACAGACCAGGGTCCCGAAGAAGCCTCCTATAAACCCCTCCCACGTCTTCTTAGGAGACAGCTGTAACAAAATTAAAAATATATACATTTCATTTGGAACGGCCCAATTATTTCTCTCTATGTATTTTAAAATTCATGAAAAATATATATTTTTCATTGCAATTCCACTTCCTGAACTGGGAGTATACAAACTAAATTCAGAGTTGAGTGGAGACAGATACAATAACAGCATTTCACACAGGGGATGACACAGCGTTTCACACAGGGGATGACATAGCGTTTCACACAGGGGATGACATAGCGTTTCACACAGGGGATGACATAGCGTTCCACACAGGGGATGACACAGCGTTTCACACAGGGGATGACACAGCGTTTCACACAGGGGATGACATAGCGTTTCACACAGGGGATGACATAGCGTTTCACACGGGATGACATAGCGTTTCACACGGGATGACATAGCGTTTCACACACGGGATGACATAGCGTTTCACACAGGGGATGACATAGCGTTTTACACAGGGGATGACATAGCGTTTCACACAGGGGATGACATAGCGTTTCACACAGGGGATGACATAGCGTTTCTCACAGGGGATGACATAGCGTTTCACACAGGGGATGACATAGCGTTTCACACAGGGGATGACATAGCGTTTCACACAGGGGATGACATAGCGTTTCACACAGGGGATGACATATCGTTTCTCACAGGGGATAACATAGCGTTTCACACAGGGGATAACAGTATCCAGCCTGTCCTGGCCTTACCTCAGTGTGCCAACCCTAACCCCAAGCCACATGTGACTCATCTTCACTGGGAAAGATGAAGGTCATCTATCTGTCCTACAGCCATACTGAGAATCTCTGTCTGTTTCTCAGTGTGTGTGTGTGTGTGTGTGTGTGTGTGTGTGTGTGTGTGTGTGTGTGTGTGTGTGTGTGTGTGTGTGTGTGTGTGTGTGTGTGTGTGTGTGTGTGTTTGTGCGTGCATGTGTATGTGTGTATGTGTGTGTGTGTGTGTGTGTGTGGGTGGAGGGATTGGGTTTAAGCAAGAAAAGACTCATTGCAAGAATGTCCAACAAAGTATTCTTCTTCTTGGTTCTAGGAGCTCCTCTTCTCTTCGTGGATGGACTGGGATTAGGGTGGAATTGGGCCCAAAGTAACCCTGGTACAAACACGTCATATATTATAGCAATAGGGAATCTCGGGGCTTTGTGGTATTATATGGCCAATATACCACGGCTAAGGGCTGCTCTTGGCACGACGCAACACGGAGTCCCGGGATACAGCCATCAGCCGTGGTATATTGGCCATATAATACCACAAAGTCCCCAGATGCCTTATTGCTATTATAAACTGGTTACCAACCCAATTACAGCAGTACAAGGAAATGCTCTGTCATACCCGTGGTATACGATCTGATATACTAACAGCTATCAGCCAATCAGCATTCAGTGCTCAAACCACCCAGTTTACAATATATATATATATATAATATAAGTGTACCTTAATGAGTGGCGTTCTGCCAAAGAAGAAACCAAACAGGTAGGCCATGATGTCATTGCATATCACTATGGAGATGGGGACGATGAACCTGGAAAACAACATTCAAGATGTAAACATTGTCAAAGATTTGAAAAAAACTGTTTACCGGTTATAGACACCGCTTACATACAGATTCAATATACCGTAACATACCTGGTAGGCTACCGCTCCATACCTGGTAGGCTACCGCTCTACCGCACCATACCTGGTAGTCTACCGCTCCATACCTGGTAGGCTACCGCTCTACCGCACCATACCTGGTAGTCTACCGCTCCATACCTGGTAGGCTACCGCTCTACCGCACCATACCTGGTAGTCTACCGCTCCATACCTGGTAGTCTACCGCTCTACCGCACCATACCTGGTAGTCTACCGCTCCATACCTGGTAGGCTACCGCTCTACCGCACCATACCTGGTAGTCTACCGCTCTACCGCTCCATACCTGGTAGGCTACCGCTCTATACCTGGTAGGCTACCGCTCTACCGCACCATACCTGGTAGTCTACCGCTCTACCGCACCATACCTGGTAGTCTACCGCTCCATACCTGGTAGGCTACCGCTCTATACCTGGTAGTCTACCGCTCTACCGCACCATACCTGGTAGTCTACCGCTCTACCGCACCATACCTGGTAGTCTACCGCTCCATACCTGGTAGTCTACCGCTCTACCGCACCATACCTGGTAGTCTACCGCTCCATACATGGTAGGCTACCGCTCTATACCTGGTAGGCTACCGCACCATACCTGGTAGTCTACCGCTCTACCGCACCATACCTGGTAGTCTACCGCTCCATACCTGGTAGGCTACCGCTCTACCGCACCATACCTGGTAGTCTACCGCACCATACCTGGTAGTCTACCGCTCTACCGCACCATACCTGGTAGTCTACCGCTCTACCGCACCATACCTGGTAGTCTACCGCTCCATACATGGTAGGCTACCGCTCTATACCTGGTAGGCTACCGCACCATACCTGGTAGTCTACCGCTCTACCGCACCATACCTGGTAGTCTACCGCTCCATACCTGGTAGGCTACCGCTCTACCGCACCATACCTGGTAGTCTACCGCTCCATACCTGGTAGGCTACCGCTCTACCGCACCATACCTGGTAGTCTACCGCACCATACCTGGTAGGCTACCGCACCATACCTGGTAGGCTACCGCTCTACCGCACCATACCTGGTAGTCTACCGCTCTACCGCACCATACCTGGTAGTCTACCGCTCTACCGCACCATACCTGGTAGTCTACCGCTCTACCGCACCATACCTGGTAGTCTACCACACCATACCTGGTAGGCTACAGCACCATACCTGGTAGGCTACAGCACCATACCTGGTAGGCTACAGCACCATACCTGGTAGGCTACCGCTCTACCAGTTGAGATAAACTTAATGAGTTGATTTTACTCCTGGATTAGAGTTAGTGCGGGTAGTGTTTTAAAGTCACACTATAACCTACTCTGGGCTGAGAGTTTTTTAGGATTAAAGCAGGATTCTTAGGACCTTTTCTGAGACGTTTCTGTGTGGATACGGGCCCTGGTCTGTCTGGGCACGACATTTCTGTGTGGATACGGGCCCGGGTCTGTCTGGGCGAGACATTTCCTTGTGGATACGGGCCCGGGTCTGTCTGGGCGAGACGTTTCTGTGTGGATACGGGCTCGGGTCTGTCTGGGCACGAGGTTTCTTTGTGGATACGGGCCCTGGTCTGTCTGGGTACAAGGTTTCTGTGTGGATACGGGCCCTGGTCTGTCTGGGCGCGACGTTTCTTTGTGGATACGGGCCCTGGTCTGTCTGGGCGCGATGTTTCTGTGTGGATACGGGCCCTGGTCTGTCTGGGCACAAGGTTTCTGTGTGGATACGGGCCCGGGTCTGTCTGGGCGCGACATTTCCTTGTGGATACGGGCCCTGGTCTGTCTGGGCGCGACGTTTCTTTGTGGATACGGGCCCTGGTCTGTCTGGGCGCAACGTTTCTTTGTGGATACGGGCCCTGGTCTGTCTGGGCGCGACGTTTCTTTGTGGATACGGGCCCTGGTCTGTCTGGGTGCAATGTTTCTGTGTGGATACGGGCCCTGGTCTGTCTGGGCGCAACGTTTCTGTGTGGATACAGGCCCTGGTCTGTCTGGGCGCAACGTTTCTGTGTGGATACGGGCCCTGGTCTGTCTGGGCACAAGGGTTCTGTGTGGATACTGGCCCTGGTCTGTCTGGGCGTGACATTTCTTTGTGACCAGAGACACTGATGCTTTGTCAAGGCTCTACGCTAACCTTTTTTACAAGGAGCATGTGACCTAAGTTGGAAAATGTAGGTGCACAATGACAAATATTTGGCGTAATAAAGCTAGAATCTGGTGCACTGGGGCTCCTAAATAAAAATGTCAGGTCGCACAGCAAAATATTTTGTGAGCAAAAGGGTCGCACTGTAGAGCCCTGTGTGAATGTGTGTGTGTGTGTGGTGTGTGTTTCTTACCAGATCATTCCTTCAAACAGGTTCTGAATGACTAGGTGAGACTGTGTAACCACGATCAGGAGGGTTACATGGGTCCACGCAAACTGGAGGGGCAAACCACCACACACACACACACACACACACACACACACACACACACACACACACACACACACACACACACACACACACACACACACGTTAGTGGTGGGGAATATGGATTGAGCACAGAGAGAAGTATAGTCAGTTCACTACTGACATCTACCACATCAATGACACAATGCTAGGCGGATGAAGATGCCTTTTACAAAGCAGGCTAGCAATGTGTGTGTGTGTGTGTGAGACGTACAGTCAATAACACATAGCTGATCCTTTACGTTAAAAAGACACAGGTGATGGATGGAGACATTAAAATACAACATATTTGTGGAGGTGTGTGTGTGTGTGTGTGTGTGTGTGTGTGTGTGTGTGTGTGTGTGTGTGTGTGTGTGTGTGTGTGTGTGTGTGTGTGTGTGTGTGTGTGTGTGTGTGTGTGTGTGTGTGTGTGTGTGTGAGGGGAGAAAAACAAGCTATGCTGTAATCTAGAATGTTCTCTTGGGCCAGACCTAGAAGAGTACAGCTGGTTCTACTGGCTGTAATCTAGAATGTTCTCTTGGGCCAGACCTAGAAGGGTACAGCTGGTTCTACTGGCTGCGTTTCAAACAACATTCCTACTCCCTATGTAGTCAACTAGTTTTTAATAAACCATAACAAAAAACAAAACAAAGTGCACTACATTGGGAATAGTGTGCCATTTGTGTCGTAGCCTGGGAGTAGGCTAGCCTGGTTACCATTCTGTTTGTGCCATCATGCCACTCCATACCATATATACAAGGAAGTGGAATGTTAGCACAAACCGCTCTGGTGCCCAGGCTATGCAGTACGGTGGATGGTATGCAGTGTGGTGGATGGTATGCAGTGTGCAGTACGGTGGATGGTATGCAGTGTGGTGGATGGTATGCAGTGTGGTGGATGGTATGCAGTGTGGTGGATGGTATGCAGTATGGTGGATGGTATGCAGTGTGCAGTACAGTGGATGGTATGCAGTATGGTGGATGGTATGCAGTGTGCAGTACGGTGGATGGTATTCAGTGTGGTGGATGGTATGCAGTGTGCAGTACAGTGGATGGTATTCAGTGTGGTGGATGGTATGCAGTGTGCAGTACAGTGGATGGTATTCAGTGTGGTGGATGGTATGCAGTGTGGTGGATGGTATGCAGTGTGCAGTATGGTGGATGATATGCAGTGTGGTGGATGGTATGCAGTGTGGTGGATGGTATGCAGTGTGCAGTACGGTGGATAGTATTCAGTGTGGTGGATGGTATGCAGTGTGCAGTACGGTGGATGGTATTCAGTGTGGTGGATGGTATGCAGTGTGCAGTACAGTGGATGGTATTCAGTGTGGTGGATGGTATGCAGTGTGCAGTACGGTGGATGGTATGCAGTGTGGTGGATGGTATGCAGTGTGGTGGATGGTATGCAGTATGGTGGATGGTATGCAGTGTGGTGGATGGTATGCAGTGTGGTGGATGGTATGCAGTGTGGTGGATGGTATGCAGTGTGGTGGATGGTATGCAGTGTGGTGGATGGTATGCAGTGTGGTGGATGGTATGCAGTGTGGTGGATGGTATGCAGTGTGGTGGATGGTATGCAGTGTGGTATACAGTGTGGTGGATGGTATGCAGTGTGGTATACAGTGTGGTATACAGTGTGGTGGATGGTATGCAGTATGGTGGATGGTATGCAGTGTGGTGGATGGTATGCAGTATGGTGGATGGTATGCAGTGTGGTGGATGGTATGCAGTGTGGTGGATGGTATGCAGTGTGGTATACAGTATGGTGGATGGTATTCAGTGTGGTGGATGGTATGCAGTATGGTGGATGGTATGCAGTGTGTTGGATGGTATGCAGTGTGGTATACAGTGTGGTGGATGGTATGCAGTGTGTTGGATGGTATGCAGTGTGGTATACAGTGTGGTGGATGGTATGCAGTATGGTGGATGGTATGCAGTGTGGTGGATGGTATTCAGTGTGGTGGATGGTATGCAGTATGGTGGATGGTATGCAGTGTGAAGTACAGTGGATGGTATTCAGTATGGTGGATGGTATGTGTTGGATGTATGGTGGTTGGATGGTATGCAGTGTGTTGGATGGTATGCAGTGTGTTGGATGGTATGCAGTGTGGTATACAGTATGTATGCAGTGTGGTATACAGTATGGTATGCAGTGTGGTATACAGTATAGTGGATGGTATGCAGTGTGGTGGATGGTATGCAGTGTGGTATACAGTATGGTATGCAGTGTGGTATACAGTATAGTGGATGGTATGCAGTGTGGTATACAGTATAGTGGATGGTATGCAGTGTGCAGTATGGTGGTGGTTAGTCAGTGGTATCCAGGGTTACTTGGCTCATACACACCATATAAAACTGCAGACGGTAATGTTTCTTCACTAGACTCAGAACAAACATGCAGAAACCTGTGAAAAATCAAATAACATGCGATCAGTTTCTCTGTACAAGGTGGGGCGGGGCATCATCATCATCATCACATCCATATGGTGCCGAGCCGTATGACCATTGTCACACTGAGTTGTCAAGACAGAACCCGACGTGAATCCAGGATAATAGAACTATATAATTTGTGCTGAAGGCATCGATTAAAATGTTCATTAATACAAGTAACGAGTGGAGGACAGAGGAGCCTCTTAAAGAATAAGTTACAGGTCTGTGAGAGCCAGAAATCTTGCTTGTTTGTAGGTGACCAAATACTTATTTTCCACCATAATTTGCAAATAAATTCATTAAAAAAATCTTACAATGTGATTTCTGGATTTTTTTTCTCATTTTGTCTGTCATAGTTGAGGTGTACCTATGATGAAAATTACAGGCGTCTCTCATCTTTTTAAGTAGGAGAACTTGCACAATTGGTGGCTGACTAAATACTTTTTTGCCCCACTGTGTGTGTGTGTGTGTGTGTGTGTGTGTGTGTGTGTGTGTGTGTGTGTGTGTGTGTGTGTGTGTGTGTGTGTGTGTGTGTGTGTGTGTGTGTGTGTGTGTGTGTGTGTGTGTGTGTGTATATATATATATAACACTTATGTCTATACATATCTGTTGTACTGTGGCTATATAGATAACATGTTGCATTAGCTGAATACTCGATTCTGATTGGTGTAGAGGGTTTTGTCGATTTTCTGATACACCAGAAACATGATAAAATGGCTACGAAGACGCCGTTACGAAGACGCCGTTATTCTCTATGTTAAATGTTAGAGGGTTTCCTATATGGAAAATATATACACACATGACTGTTAGTCACTTTTGATGGAAAAGGTCCTGCTAAATGGCATAGACGTACAGTGTGTTAAGTATTCAGGCCCCTTTGATCTTTTCCACATTTTGTTACGTTACGGCCTTATACTAAAATGGATTAAATCAAATGTTTCTCAACAATCTACACACAGTCTCCCATAATGACATCACAATCCCCCATAATGACATCACAATCCCCCATTATGACATCACAATCCCCCATAATGACAGAGTGAAAACAGGTTTAGATTTTTTTTGCAAATTTAGGTTGAAGGAATTGTCCGTAGCGCACCGAGACAGGATTGTATCGAGGCACAGATCTGGGGAAGGGTACCAAAAAATGTCTGCAGCATTGAAGGTCCCTAAGAACACAGTGGCCTCCATCATTCTTAAATGGAAGAAGTTTGGAACCACCAAGACTCTTCCTGAAGCTGGCCGCCTGGCCAAACTGAGCAACCAGGGGAGGAGAAGGGCATTGGTGAGGGGGGTGACCAAGAACCAGATGGTCAATCTGACAGAGCTCCAAGGTTCCTCTGTGGAGATGGTTGTCCTTTTGTAAGGTTCTCCCATCTCTGCAGCACTCCACCAATCAGGCCTTTATGGTAGAGTGGTCAGACGGAAGCCACTCCTCAGTAAAAGTCACAAGCCACTTGGAGTTTGCCAAAAGGCACCTAAAAGGACTCAGACCATAAGGAAAAATATTTTCTGCTTTGATGAAATCAAGATTGAACTCTTTGGCCTGAATGCAAAGCGTCACATCCGGAGGAGACCTGACACCATCCCTACGGTGAAGCATGGTGGTGGTGGCAGCATCATGATGTGGGTATGTTTTTCAGCGGCAGAGACTTGGAGACTAGTCTGTATCGAGGGAAAGATGAACAGAGCAAAGTACAGAGAGATCCTTGATGAAAACCTGCTCCAGAGTGCTCAGCACCTCAGAATGGGGAAAAGGTTCACCTTCCAACAGGACAACGACCCTAAGCACACAGCCAAGACAACGCGGGAGTTTTCTTGGCTGTGACCTGATTGTCCTTGAGTTGCCCAGCCAGAGCCCGGACTTGAACCCGATCGAACATCTCTGGAGAGACCTGAAAAAAGCTGTGCAGCAATGCTCCCCATCCAACCTGACAGAGTTTGAGAGGATCTGCAGAGAAGAACAGGAGAAACTCCCCAAATACAGGTGTACCAAGCTTGTAGCGTCATACCCAACAAGACTTGAGGCTGTAATCACTGCCAAAGGTGCTTCAACACAGTACTGAGTAAAGGGTCTGAATACTTATGGAAATGTGATATTATTTGTATACTTTTGCAAATATATATTTTAAAAAAAACGTTTTTGCTTTGTCATTATGGGGTATTGTGATGTCATTATGACGTAGAATGTATGCACACATGACTGTAAGTCGCTTTGGATAAAAGCGTCTGCTAAATGGCATATATTATTATTATTATTATTATGTCATTATGGGGTATTGTGATGTCATTATGGGGTATTGTGATGTCATTATGGGGTATTGTGTGTAGATTGATGGGGGGGGGGACGACAATTGAACCCATTTTAGAATAAGACTAACGTAACAAAATGTGGAAAAATACAAAAGGGGTCTGAATACTTTCTTAATGCGCCGTCTTCTTCTATATTAAACACAGCACATGCTGTATCGATGGCTGTGTTTCTGCTGTGTTCCACCGAGGGGTCTGAATACTTTCCTAATGCGCCGTCTTCTTCTTCTTCTATAGTAAACACAGCACATGCTGTATCGATCTTCCACCGAGGCTCACCTGCCAGGTAGAGAGTGAAGGAGATGAAGCGGTGGTATCGGACCAGGAACTGGAGTGAATCCTCTCTCTGAACCAACGCACCAAAGTACTCCGCCAACGTCTCACCGTAGAAGAAATAATTCACACAAATCAGGAAGTACCTGGAAGACAAACAAACAAAGATGGATACTGTGAATATGTAGCTCTCTCTTTAAATGTGTGTGTGTGTTTTGCATCACATAGGCTCTATTTATTCAGTATCAATCAGTTCAACACAAATCAAAAAGTAACCTAAAGTTCCTGGAAAAACAGAGGAAGGATATTGTAATCCCTCCATTGGTTTAATGTGTGTTTTTTTACCTCACATATTTGTTGGGTATCAAGGTTAGAGTTTGGTTGTGTGAGTGATAAGGGTTGGTTGAGAGGGTTTCATTGCAGTGGCCTTTGTTCAGGGTTGGCTTGACTGGTGTGTGAGTGTGTGTTGTGTGTCAAGGTTATTATGGTCAACTGAAACTAAAATTGGAAACTATTTTCTAAACTGAAATAAAATAAGAAAAATATTTTTAAAACAAAGTGCACGAAAGCTGCTCTGCTGTACAGAAATGTAAAACTCAAAAGGGGAGAGGGCCACTCCATATTCACACTATTACCTGCAGAGTAACACTAGGCAGCATTTTAGACAGAGGCAGAGCAGAGAGAGGGACGTGAGCGAGAGAGAGAGACCGTAGGGAAAGAGAGAGAGGGTAGGGAACCGGAAAAGAGAGAGAGGGTAGGGAACCGGAAAAGAGAGAGAGGGTAGGGAACCGGAAAAGAGAGAGAGGGTAGGGAACCACAAAGAGAGAGAGGGTAGGGAACCGGAAAAGAGAGAGAGGGTAGGGAACCGGAAAAGAGAGAGAGGGTAGCGAACCGGAAAAGAGAGAGAGGGTAGCGAACCGGAAAAGAGAGAGAGGGTAGCGAACCAGAAAGAGAGAGGGTAGCGAACCGGAAAAGAGAGAGAGGGTAGGGAACCGGAAAAGAGAGAGAGGGTAGGGAACCGGAAAAGAGAGAGAGGGTAGGGAACCACAAAGAGAGAGAGGGTAGGGAACCGGAAAAGAGAGAGAGGGTAGGGAACCGGAAAAGAGAGAGAGGGTAGCGAACCGGAAAAGAGAGAGAGGGTAGGGAACCGGAAAAGAGAGAGAGGGTAGGGAACCAGAAAGAGAGAGGGTAGGGAACCGGAAAAGAGAGAGAGGGTAGGGAACCGGAAAAGAGAGAGAGGGTAGGGAACCGGAAAAGAGAGAGAGGGTAGGGAACCGGAAAAGAGAGAGAGGGTAGGGAACCGGAAAAGAGAGAGAGGGTAGGGAACCGGAAAAGGGTAGAACCGGAGAGGGTAGGGAACCGGAAAAGAGAGAGAGGGTAGGGAACCGGAAAAGAGAGAGAGGGTAGGGAACCGGAAAAGAGAGAGAGGGTAGGGAACCGGAAAAGAGAGAGAGGGTAGGGAACCGGAAAAGAGAGAGAGGGTAGGGAACCGGAAAAGAGAGAGAGGGAACCGGAAAAGAGAGAGAGGGTAGGGAACCGAAAAGCGAGAGAGGGTAGGGAACCGGAAAAGCGAAGAGGGGAGAAAGGAGAGGGTAGGGGACCGGAAAAGAGAGAGGGGTAGGGGACCGGAAAAGAGAGAGAGGGTAGGGGACCGGAAAAGAGAGAGAGGGTAGGGGACCGGAAAAGAGAGAGAGGGTAGGGAACCGGAAAAGAGAGAGAGGGTAGGGAACCGGAAAAGAGAGAGAGGGTAGGGAACCGGAAAGAGAGAGAGGGTAGGGAACCGAGAGGGTAGGGAACCGGAAAAGCGAGAGAGGGTAGGGAACCGGAAAAGCCGAGAAAAGAGGAGTAGGGGACCGGAAAAGAGAGAGAGGGTAGGGGACCGGAAAAGAGAGAGAGGGTAGGGGACCGGAAAAGAGAGAGAGGGTAGGGGACCGGAAAAGAGAGAGAGGGTAGGGGACCGGAAAAGAGAGAGAGGGTAGGGGACCGGAAAAGAGAGAGAGGGTAGGGGACCGGAAAAGAGAGAGAGGGTAGGGGACCGGAAAAGAGAGAGAGGGTAGGGAACCGGAAAAGAGAGAGAGGGTAGCGAACCGGAAAAGAGAGAGGGTAGGGAACCGGAAAAGAGAGAGGGTAGGGAACCGCAAAGAGAGAGAGGGTAGGGAACCGGAAAAGAGAGGGGTAGGGAACCGGAAAAGAGAGAGAGGGTAGGGAACCGGAAAAGAGAGAGAGGGTAGGGAACCGGAAAAGAGAGAGAGGGTAGGGAACCGGAAAAGAGAGAGAGGGTAGGGAACCGGAAAAGAGAGAGGGTAGGGAACCGGAAAAGAGAGAGAGGGTAGGGAACCGGAAAAGAGAGAGAGGGTAGGGAACCGGAAAAGAGAGAGAGGGTAGGGAACCGGAAAAGAGAGAGAGGGTAGGGAACCGGAAAAGAGAGAGAGGGTAGGGAACCGGAAAAGAGAGAGAGGGTAGGGAACCGGAAAAGAGAGAGAGGGTAGGGAACCGGAAAAGAGAGAGAGGGTAGTGAACCGGAAAAGAGAGAGAGGGTAGTGAACCGGAAAAGAGAGAGAGGGTAGTGAACCGGAAAAGAGAGAGAGGGTAGTGAACCAGAAAGAGAGAGGGTAGTGAACCAGAAAGAGAGAGGGTAGTGAACCAGAAAGAGAGAGGGTAGTGAACCAGAAAGAGAGAGGGTAGTGAACCAGAAAGAGAGAGAGAGAGAGGGTAGTGAACCAGAAAGAGAGAGAGAGAGAGGGTAGTGAACCAGAAAGAGAGAGAGAGAGAGGGTAGTGAACCAGAAAGAGAGAGAGAGAGAGGGTAGTGAACCAGAAAGAGAGAGGGTAGTGAACCAGAAAGAGAGAGGGTAGTGAACCAGAAAGAGAGAGGGTAGTGAACCAGAAAGAGAGAGGGTAGTGAACCAGAAAGAGAGAGTAGTGAACCAGAAAGAACCAGAAAGAGAGAGAGAGAGAGGGTAGTGAACCAGAAAGAGAGAGAGAGAGAGGGTAGTGAACCAGAAAGAGAGAGAGAGAGAGGGTAGGGAACCAGAAAGAGAGAGAGAGAGGGTAGTGAACCAGAAAGAAGAGAGAGAGAGGGTAGGGAACCAGAAAGAGAGAGAGAGAGGGTAGGGAACCAGAAAGAGAGAGAGAGAGGTAGGGAACCAGAAAGAGAGAGAGAGAGGGTAGGGAACCAGAAAGAGAGAGAGAGAGGGTAGGGAACCAGAAAGAGAGAGAGAGAGGGGGTAGGGAACCAGAAAGAGAGAGAGAGAGGGGGAACCAGAAAGAGAAAGGGAACCAGAAAGAGAGAGAGAGAGGGTAGGGAACCAGAAAGAGAGAGAGAGGGTAGTGAACCAGAAAGAGAGAGAGAGAGGGTAGTGAACCAGAAAGAGAGAGAGAGAGGGTAGTGAACCAGAAAGAGAGAGAGAGAGGGTAGGGAACCAGAAAGAGAGAGAGAGAGGGTAGGGAACCAGAAAGAGAGAGAGAGAGGGTAGGGAACCAGAAAGAGAGAGAGAGAGGGTAGGGAACCAGAAAGAGAGAGAGAGGGTAGGGAACCAGAAAGAGAGAGAGAGAGGGTAGGGAACCAGAAAGAGAGAGAGAGGGTAGGGAACCAGAACGAAAGAGAGAGAGAGGGTAGGGAACCAGAACGAAAGAGAGAGAGAGGGTAGGGAACCAGAACGAAAGAGAGAGAGAGGGTAGGGAACCAGAAAGAGAGAGAGAGGGTAGGGAACCAGAAAGAGAGAGAGAGGGTAGGGAACCAGAAAGAGAGAGAGAGGGTAGGGAACCAGAAAGAGAGAGAGAGGGTAGGGAACCAGAAAGAGAGAGAGAGGGTAGGGAACCAGAAAGAGAGAGAGAGGGTAGGGAACCAGAAAGAGAGAGAGAGAGGGTAGGGAACCAGAAAGAGAGAGAGAGAGGGTAGGGAACCAGAAAGAAAGAGAGAGAGGGTAGGGAACCAGAAAGAAAGAGAGAGAGAGGGTAGGGCACCAGAAGGAGAGAGAGAGAGAGAGAGAGAGAGAGAGAGGGTAGGGAACCAGAAAGAGAGAAAGAGGGTAGGGAACCAGAAAGAGAGAGGGTAGGGAACCAGAAAGAGAGAGAGGGTAGGGAACCGGAAAGAGAGAGAGGGTAGGGAACCGGAAAAGAGAGAGAGGGTAGGGAACCGGAAAAGAGAGAGAGGGTAGGGAACCGGAAAAGAGAGAGAGGGTAGGGAACCGGAAAAGAGAGAGAGGGTAGGGAACCGGAAAAGAGAGAGAGGGTAGTGAACCGGAAAAGAGAGAGAGGGTAGTGAACCGGAAAAGAGAGAGAGGGTAGTGAACCAGAAAGAGAGAGAGAGGGTAGGGAACCAGAAAGAGAGAGAGAGGGAGGGTAGGGAACCAGAAAGAGAGAGAGAGAGGGTAGGGAACCAGAAAGAGAGAGAGAGAGAGGGTAGGGAACCAGAAAGAGAGAGAGAGAGGGTAGGGAACCAGAAAGAGAGAGAGAGAGAGGGTAGGGAACCAGAACGAAAGAGAGAGAGAGGGTAGGGAACCAGAAAGAGAGAGAGAGGGTAGGGAACCAGAGAGAGAGAGGGTAGGGAACCAGAAAGAGAGAGAGAGGGTAGGAACCAGAAAGAGAGAGAGAGAGGGTAGGGAACCAGAGAGAGAGAGAGAGGGTAGGGAACCAGAGAGAGAGGGTAGGGAACCAGAAAGAGAGAGAGAGGGTAGGGAACCAGAAAGAGAGAGAGAGAGGGTAGGGAACCAGAAAGAGAGAGAGAGAGGGTAGGGAACCAGAAAGAAAGAGAGAGAGAGGGTAGGGAACCAGAAAGAAAGAGAGAGAGAGGGTAGGGAACCAGAAAGAGAGAGAGAGAGAGGGTAGGGAACCAGAAAGAGAGAGAGAGGGTAGGGAACCAGAGAGAGAGAGGGTAGGGAACCAGAAAGAGAGAGAGAGGGTAGGGAACCAGAAAGAGAGAGAGAGGGTAGGGAACCAGAAAGAGAGAGAGAGAGGGTAGGGACCCAGAAAGAGAGAGAGAGAGAGGGTAGGGACCCAGAAAGAGAGAGAGAGAGAGAGAGAGAGAGAGAGAGAAGGTAGGGCACCAGAAGGAGAGAGAGAGAGAGGGTAGGGAAACAGAAAGAGAGAGAGGGTAGGGACCGTAGGGAACCAGAAAGAGAGAGATGGGTGAAATAGAGGGGGGAAAAAAAGAGACCTACTAAATGTAACCTTCAGACATTTTAACCTCCTTTAAAGGCTGTGTGTTACAGGAGAGATCGAGATACACTGAACAACAATAATATAATAATAATAATATATGCCATTTAGCAGACGCTTTTATCCAAAGCGACTTACAGTCATGTGTGCATACATTCTACGTATGGGTGGTCCCGGGGATCGAACCCACTACCCTGGCGTTACAAGCGCCATGCTCTACCAACTGAGCTACAGAAGGACCACAATATAAAGGCAACATGTAAAGTGCTGGTCTCATGTTTCACGAGCTGAAATAAGCAACAAAACAGCTAATTTCTCTCATCCCTGTTCGTGAGTATATGTCCTTTGCCAAGACTATCCATCCACCTGACAGGTGTGGCACATCAAGAAGCTGATTAAACAGCATGATCATTCCACAGGTGCACCTTGTCTCTGGAGACAATAAAAGGTCACTCTAAAATGTATAGTTTTGTCACACAACACAATGCCACTGATGTCTTGAGGGAGCGTGCGATTGGCATGCTGACTGCAGGAATGTCCACCAGAGCTGTTGCCAGAGAACTGAATGTTGGTCACTGGTACGCTGTAGTCGTGTGCTCTTCACGGATGAATCCCGGTTTCAACTGTCCATGGCAGACAGCGTGTATGGCGTCGTGTAGGCGAGCGGTTTGCTGATGTCAACGGTGTGAACAGAGTGCCCCATGGTGGTGGTGGGGTTATGGTATGGGCAGGTATAAGCTACGAACAACGAACACAATTGCATTTAAATCAATGGAAATTTGAATGCACAGAGATACCGTGATGAGATCCTGAGGCCCATTGCTGTGCCATTCATCCGCCGTCATCACCTCATGTTTCAGCATGATAATGTACAGCCCCATGTCGCAAGGATCTGTACACACTTCCCGGAAGCTGAAAATATCCCAGTTCTTCCATGGCCTGCATACTCACCAAACATGTCACCCATTGAGCATGTTTGGGATGCTCTGGATCGACGTGTACGCCTGCATGTTCCAGTTCCCACCAATATCCAGCAACTTCGCACAGCTATTGAAGAGGAGTGGGACAACATTCCACAGGCCACAATCAACAGCCTGATCAACTCTGTGTGAAGGAGATGTGTCGCGCTGCATGAGGCAAATGGTGGTCACACCAGATACGGACTGGTTCTCAGATCCACGCCCCTACTTTGTCTAAGGTCTCTGTGACCAACAGATGCATATCTGTATTCTCAGTCATGTGAAATCCATAGATTAGGGCCTAATGAATTTGTTTCAATTGGACTCATTTCCTTAAATGAAATGTAACTCAGTAAAAAAATCTTTGAAATAGTTGCATGTTGCGTTTATATTTTTGTTCAGTTTAGATACAATGTCCTCACCAGCTGAGTGTCCTGAACCAGGGCAGCTCGTAGGAATGGTAGACTCTGTAGCCGATATCTATGATCTCCTGAAAACACTTGATCTGGATGGTCATCACCTACAAAGGAGAGAGGATCACATGGTTACCACCTACCCACCCAGGGGGAGTTACCACTGGTTACCACCTACCCACCCAGGAAGAGTTACCCCTGGTTACCACCTACCCACCCAGGAAGAGTTACCCCTGGTTACCACCTACCCACCCAGGGGGAGTTACCACCTACCCACCCAGGGGGAGTTACCACTGGTTACCACTTACCCACCCAGGAGAAGTTACCCCTGGTTACCACCTACCCACCCAGGGGGAGTTACCCCTGGTTACCACCTACCCACCCAGGGGGAGTTACCCCTGGTTACCACCTACCCACCCAGGGGGAGTTACCCCTGGTTACCACCTACCCACCCAGGGGGAGTTACCCCTGGTTACCACCTACCCACCCAGGGGGAGTTACCCCTGGTTACCACCTACCCACCCAGGAAGAGTTACCCCTGGTTACCACCTACCCACCCAGGGGGAGTTACCACCTACCCACCCAGGGGGAGTTACCACCTACCCACCCAGGGGGAGTTACCACCTACCCACCCAGGGGGAGTTACCACCTACCCACCCAGGGGGAGTTACCACCTACCCACCCAGGGGGAGTTACCACCTACCCACCCAGGGGGAGTTACCACCTACCCACCCAGGGGGAGTTACCACCTACCCACCCAGGGGGAGTTACCACTGGTTACCACTTACCCACCCAGGAGAAGTTATCCCTGGTTACCACCTTCCCACCCAGGGGGAGTTACCCCTGGTTACCACCTACCCACCCAGGGGGAGTTACCCCTGGTTACCACCTACCCACCCAGGGAGAGTTACCCCTGGTTACCACCTACCCACCCAGGAAGAGTTACCCCTGGTTACCACCTACCCACCCAGGAAGAGTTACCCCTGGTTACCACCTACCCACCCAGGAAGAGGTTACCACCTACCCACCCAGGAAGAGTTACCCCTGGTTACCACCTACCCACCCAGGGGGAGTTACCACTGGTTACCACTTACCCACCCAGGAGAAGTTACCCCTGGTTACCACCTACCCACCCAGGGGGAGTTACCACCTACCCACCCAGGGAGAGTTACCACCTACCCACCCAGGGAGAGTTACCACCTACCCACCCAGGGAGAGTTACCACCTACCCACCCAGGGAGAGTTACCACCTACCCACCCAGGGAGAGTTACCACCTACCCACCCAGGGAGAGTTACCACCTACCCACCCAGGGAGAGTTACCACCTACCCACCCAGGAAGAGTTACCCCTGGTTACCACCTACCCACCCAGGAAGAGTTACCCCTGGTTACCACCTACCCACCCAGGGGAGTTACCACCTACCCACCCAGGGGAGTTACCACCTTACCTACCCACCCAGGAGAAGTTACCCCTGGTTACCACCTTACCCCTACCCAGGGGTTACCACCTACCACCTACCCAGGGAGTTACCACCTACCCACCCAGGGGAGTTACCA
Organism: Oncorhynchus gorbuscha; assembly: GCF_021184085.1. NCBI lineage: Eukaryota > Metazoa > Chordata > Actinopteri > Salmoniformes > Salmonidae > Oncorhynchus > Oncorhynchus gorbuscha. The sequence continues at coordinate 92,019,498 of NC_060177.1, forward strand.
CCTACCTACCCAGGGAGAGTTAGCACCTACCCACCCAGGGGAGTTACCACCTTACCACCAGGAGTTACCACCTACCCACCCAGGGAGAGTTACCACCTACCCACCCAGGGGAGTTACCACCTACCCACCCAGGGTGTTACCACCTACCCAGGGGAGTTACCACCTAGGGGAGTTACCACCCAGGGGGAGTTACCACCTACCTACCCAGGGGACCACCTGGTTACCACCTACCCACCCAGGGGAGTTACCACCTACCTACCCAGGGGGAGTTACCACCTACCCCCAGGGGACCCAGGGGAGTTGAACCTCCTATCACCTACCCAGGGGAGTTACCCCTGGTTTACCACCTACCCACCCAGGGGGAGTTACCACTAATACCCACAGGGAGTTACCCTGGTTACCTACCCACCCAGGGGAGTTACCACCTACCCACCCAGGATATGAGTTACCCCTGGTTTACCACCTACCCACCCAGGGGAGTTACCCCTGGTTACCACCTACCCACCCAGGGGAGTTACCCCTGGTTTACCACCTACCCCCACCCAGGAAGAGTTACCCCTGGTTACCACTAATACCCACCCAGGAGATGTTACCACCTACCCACCCAGGGGAGTTACCACCACCTACCCACCCAGGGGAGTTACCACCACCTAACCCAGGAGAGGTTACCACCTCCCACCCAGGGAGAGTTACCACCTACCCACCCAGGGAGAGTTACCACCCACCTACCCACCCAGGGAGAGTTACCACCTACCCACCCAGGGAGTTAGTTACCACCTACCTACCCAGGGGAGTTACCACCTCCACATACCCAGGGGAGTTACCACCACCACCTACCTACAGGGGAGTTACCACCTACCTACCCAGGGGGAGTTACCACCTACCTACCCAGGGGGAGTTACCACCTACCTACCCAGGGGGAGTTACCACTGGTTACCACCTACCCACCCAGGGGGAGTTACCACCTACCTACCCAGGGGGAGTTACCACCTACCCACCCAGGGGGAGTTACCACTGGTTACCACCACTGGTCATAAAAAAAAGCCTCGTACCACTAATATGAACATGGTGTTATGAAGCCTTGTACCACTAATATGAGCATGGTGTTATAAAGGCTTGTACCACTAATATGAGCATGGTGTTATGAAGCCTCGTACCACTAATATGAGCATGGTGTTATGAAGCCTCGTATCACTAATATGAGCATGGTGTTATGAAGCCTTGTACCACTAATATGAGCATGGTGTTATAAAGCCTTGTACCACTAATATGAGCATGGTGTTATGAAGCCTCGTACCACTAATATGAGCATGGTGTTATGAAGCCTCGTACCACTAATATGAGCATGGTGTTATGAAGCCTCATACCACTAATATGAGCATGGTGGGTCCCAGGTAGATGACCATAAAGAATCCTGAAATCATGGCCAGAGACAGAACCCCTCGGATCCACCAGTTCTTCCATCTGGAAACACAACACAGACAGATCCACATCAACACAGACAGATCCACATCAACACACACAGATTTACATTTACATTACATTTAAGTCATTTAGCAGACGCTCTTATCCACATCAACACAGACAGATACACACAGATCCACATCAACAGACAGATACACATCAACAGACAGATACACATCACAACACACAGATACACATCAACACAGACAGATCCACATCAACACAGACAGATCCACATCAACACAGACAGATCCACATCAACACAGACAGATCCACATCAACACAGACAGATACACATCAATACAGACAGATACACATCAATACACACAGATACACATCAATACACACAGATCCACATCAATACAGACAGATCCACATCAACACAGACAGATACACACAGATCCACATCAACACAGACAGATACACACAGATCCACATCAACACAGACACACATCAACACAGACAGATACACATCAACATCACACAGATACACATCAACATCACACAGATACACATCAACACACACAGATCCACATCAACACAGACAGATCCACATCAACACAGACAGATCCACATCAACACAGACAGATCCACATCAACACAGACAGATCCACATCAACACAGACAGATCCACATCAACACAGACAGATCCACATCAACACACACAGATACACATCAACACACACAGATACACATCAACACACACAGATACACATCAACACACACAGATCCACATCAACACACACAGATCCACATCAACACAGACAGATCCACATCAACACAGACAGATCCACATCAACACACATCAACACACACAGATACACGTCAACACACACAGATACACGTCAACACAGACAGATACACGTCAACACAGACAGATACACGTCAACACAGACAGATACACATCAACACAGACAGATACACATCAACACAGACAGATACACATCAACACAGACAGATACACATCACATCACACAGATCCACATCAACACAGACAGATCCACATCAACACAGACAGATCCACATCAACACAGACAGATACACACAGATCCACATCAACACAGACAGATACACACAGATCCACATCAACACACACAGATCCACATCAATACATACAGATCCACATCAACACAGACAGATACACACAGATCCACATCAACACACACAGATCCACATCAATACATACAGATCCACATCAACACAGACAGATACACACAGATACACATCAACACAGACAGATACACATCAACACAGACAGATCCACATCAACACACACAGATCCACATCAACACACACAGATCCACATCAACACACACAGATCCACATCAACACACACAGATCCACATCAACACACACAGATCCACATCAACACACACAGATCCACATCAACACACACAGATCCACATCAACACACACAGATACACATCAACACACACAGATACACATCAATACACACAGATACATCAATACGTTTTTGTCTTTTGAGCTTCTAGTCATGAAATCTATGCAGCCTTTTTATAGCTACTGTTTACAGGCCTTCTGGGACATATACAGCGTTCCTCACTGAGCTCCTATTGGACCTTGTAGTCACGGCAGATAATATTCAAATATTCGGTGACTTCAATATTCACATGGAAAAGTCCACAGACCCACTCCAAAAGACCTTTCGGCGCCACCATCGACTCAGTGGGTTTTGTCCAACAATGTCCCTAGAATTTCTAAGTAAACAGCTGGAGGCAGGGCTCTCTCCTATAGAGCTCCATTTTTATGGAATGGTCTGCCTACCCATGTGATAGACGCAGACTCTGTCTCGACCTTTAAGTCTTTTGTTTGTTTGTTTGTTTAAGCACACTATGTTTGTCTATTGTTGTGACTTAAATGGAGATCTGGTTGAGCTGGTTGAGGGAATGCCAAGAGTGTGCAAAGCTATCATCATGGCAAAGGGTGGCTATTTGAAGAATCGCAAATATAAATTATATTTTGATTTGTTGAACATTTTTTTGGTTACTACATGATTCCATATGTGTTATTTCATAGTTTTGATGTCTTCACTATTATTCTACAATGTAGGAAATAATAAAAAATAAAAATAAAATAAAAACTTGAATGAGTAGGTGTTCTAAAACGTTGTATATGTCCATTGAGTTGTTTCAACTGGTACCGACCGGGGGACCTTTAGACGAGTTGCGAGGCCTGTGGGCATCCTAGAGCAAAACAACCTATATGTAGGTGTTCATGAGAGAGAGTCACCTTTCCACAGAGGGCTATTATATTGGTGTGTAGCCCAAACTGTTCGGACGCTCCAGCCAGAAGTTGGTAGATCGGCTTCAGACGAATCCCAAGACGCTTGTGGGAGTCGTAGACCAAGACGGGGAACACCATCGTGTTTGCGAGAGTCTCAGCTTTCCATAGAGGGGTCATAGAGGGGTCATAGAGGGGTCATAGAGCGGTCCTAGAGGGGTCATAGAGGGGTCCTAGAGGGGTCCTAGAGGGGTTTGTAGGCCAACAGTTCAGACTCTACAGATGATTTTGTGAGAAGACAGATTTTCTGGATATCACATGGTCTGACAAACACCACTTTAGCTCGGCCAACTTTCTCCAGATGCAGAATATCGACAGAGTGGAGGATTGAGACTCATCCAATGCAGAACCCCCCCCCCCCCCCATTTCTTGCTCGGGATTGTTTTATTATGCTAATTAGATTCCCGGAGGGGGGGGCGTGGTCATCGACCTTAGGGGGTTTTAAACGGACATTCCCGCCTCAACTTCCTGTTGAGAGACTGAAGTGTGTGTGTGTATTTATGTGTGTTACCTGGGGTTGAGGCCCTCCACAGCCTTGTTGAGGAACTGTGGAGTGTTGTCTACTGTGGAGGGAGGAACTTCTGGAGTGCCTGCGTTAGACTCTCGGTCTCCATCTCCCTCAGCCAGACCCAATCTGTCCTCTCCAGCTGCCTCCTAACACACACACACACACACACACACACACACACACACACACACACACACACACACACACACACACACACACACACACACACACACACACACACACACACACACACACACACACACACAGCGTTAGACTAGAATACTAGTGTGTCAGCACAAATAAAACCAAACAATGATACTATACTGAACCAAAATATAAAGACGCAACATGTAAAAAGATCCCATTTCCATAGGCACAATTTTTTTTTTTTTTCCAATTTTGCACACATTTTTTTTTACATCTCTGTTAATGAGCATTTCTCTTTTGTCAAGTTATGCCACACCTGTCAGATGGATGATCAAGAAGCATTATCATTACACAGGTGCGCCTTGTGCTGGGGACAAAAGCCCACTAAAATGTCCGGTTTTGTCCCACAACACAATGCCACAGATGTCTCAAGTTGAGGGAGCGTGCAAGTGGCACGCTGACTGCAGGAATGTCCACCAGAGCTGTTGCCAGATAATTGAATGTTCATTTCTCTACCAAAGCCGCCTCCAACGTTGTTTTAGAGAATTTGGCAGTACGTTCAACTGGCCTCACAACCACATGTAACCACGCCAGCCCAGGACCTCCACATCTGGCTTCTTCACCTGCTGGATCGTCTGATACCAGTCGCCCAGACAGCTGATGAAACGGATAAGTATATTTTGTCTGTAATAAAGCCCTCATTCTGATTGGCTGGGCCTGGCTCCCCAGTGGGTTGGCCTATGCCCTACCAGGCCCACCCATGGTTGCACCCCTGCTCAGTCTTGTGAAATCCATAGATTAGGGCCTAATTTTTTTTATTTCAATTGATTGTTTTCCTTATATGAACTCTTATCTTCTCTGGGATATGTGGGACGGTAGCGTCCCACCTCAACAGCAGCCAGTGAAATTGCATGGCGCCAAATTCAAAAACAACAAAAATCCCATAATTAAAATTCCTCAAACATAAGTATTTTACACCATTTTAAAGATAAACTTGTTGTTAATCCAGCCACAGTGTCCGATTTCAAAAAGGCGTTACTGCGAAAACAGACCGAACGATTATGTTAGGTCACCGCCTCGTCACAGAAAAACACAGCCATTTTTTCCAGCCAAAGAGAGGAGTCACAAAAAGCAGAAAGAGATCAAATTAAATCACTAACCTTTGATGATCTTCATCAGATGATACTCATAGGACTTCATGTTACACAATACATGTATGTTTTGTTCGATAAAGTTCATATTTATATGCAAAAATCTCAGTTTACATCAGTTCGTTATTTTCAGTAGTTCCAAAACATCCGGTGATTTTGCAGAGAGCCACATCAATTTACAGAAATACTCATAATAAACATTGCTAAAAGATACAAGTGTTATGCATGGGATTTTAGATCCACTTCTCCTTAATGCAACCACTGTGTCAGATTTCAAAGAAACTTTACGGAAAAAGCACACCATGCAATAATCTACAGCGCTCAGAGACCAAAACAAGCCATACAGATACCCGCCATGTTGTGGAGTCAACAGAAGTCAGAAAAAGCATTATAAATATTCACTTACCTTTGATGATCTTCATCAGAATGCACTCCCAGGAATCCCAGTTCCACAATAAATATTTATTTTGTTCGATAATGTCCATCATTTATGTCCAAATACCTCATTTTTGTTTGCGCGTTTAGTACACAATCCAACTCACGGAGGCGCGGGCAAGTCCAGGCGAAAGTTCAGACGAAAGTTCAGACGAAAAGTCATAATCATAAGTCTTCAATAATGTTTCAACCGGAGAATTCCTTTGTCTTTAGAAATGCAATGGAACGCAGGTCGCTCTCACTTGAGAGCCCTGACTCATTCAGCTCTCATTCCCACCTCCTTCACAGTAGAAGCGTCAAACAAGGTTCTAAAAACTGTTGACATGTAGTGGAAGCCTTAGGAAGTGCAATAGGACCCCATAGACACTGTATATTCGATAGGCAATATCTTGAAAAACTACTAACCTCAGATTTCTCACTTACTGGTTGGATTTTTTTCTCTGGTTTTCGCCTGCCATTTGAGTTCTGTTATACTCACAGACATCATTCAAACAGTTGTAGAAACTTCAGAGTGTTTTCTATCAAAATCTACTAATTATATGCATATTCAGCTTTTATGGCTCAGTAGCAGACAGTTTACTCTGAGCACCTTTTTATCCAAGCTTCTCAATTACTGCCCCCCCAGTCCCAAAGAAGTTAACTTCCTGTTGAACGCGGAACGAGGGAGAGCTCGGTTTGTTGTTTTGAAAATGTATTGGAAAGTTCTTAGCAGCTAGCTAGCTTCTTACTTTGGATCCCGATAAACAGTCTGCATCAGTTGCTGGGACTGCTATTCTCTGTCCAGTGATCCTGCCGACCAAGGCCGGGTCGGAGGAGCTATTTGGTGTAGCAGCTAGTCTAGCTGCCTATCAAGCTAGCGGGGTTTGAGGGCTTGAACGTAGCCCGTGACACTGTTAGCCTTTGTGCCTGGGACCGCAGATTGTCCCGGGTTTGTGGCCGTCTAGATCCCTGTTGTTAATGCATTCAACAAAGCATGTGTCCATGTATGCTGATGATTCAACCAGCTACGCATCAGCAACCACAGCTAATGAAGTCACTGAAATCCTTAAAGTGTTGCAGTCTGTTTTGGAATGGGTGGCCAGTAATAAACTGGTCCAGAACATCTCTAAAACAAGGAACATTGTATTTGGTACAAATCATTCCTTAAGTTCTAGAACTCAGCTGAATTTGGTAATGAATGGTGTGACTGTTGAACAAGTTGAGGAGACTAAATTACTGTCATGGTCAAAACATATAGATTATAGATTCAATGGTTGTAAAGATGGGGAGAGTTCTCTCTGTAATAAAGAGATTTTGACACCGCACTCCCCGAAAGCAAGTCCTGCCGGCTGTAGGTTTGTCTTATCTTGATTATTGTCCAGTCGTGTGGTCCAGTGCTGCAAGGAAAGACCTAGTTAAGCTGCAGCTGGTCCAGAACAGAGCAGAACGTCTTGCTCTTCATTGTAATCACAGGGCTGATATAAATACTATGCATGCCTGTTTTGTGTGGACCCCAGGAAGAGTAGCTGCTGTTTTTGCAACAGCTAATGGGGATCCTAATAAAATACCAAAGAGCTCTAGAAAGAGGCCTGAGATCCTGAGCTGGAATTCCCCTCCCACAGTTGATTTTTTCAAACCAAGCTGCTTACCTATTGCAGATTCAGTCTTCCCAGCCCGGTGCAGGTCTACAATTTTATTTCTGGTGTCCTTTGACAGCTCTTTGGTCTTGGCCATATTGGAGTTTGGAGTGTGACTGTTTGAGGTTGTGGACAGGTGTCTTTTATACTGATAACAAGTTCAAACAGGTGCCATTAATACAGGTAACGAGTGGAGGACAGAGGAGCCTCTTAAAGAAGAAGTTACAGGTCTGTGAGAGACAAAAATATTGCTTGTTTGTAGGTGACCAAATACTTATTTCCCACCATAATTTGCAAATTTAAAAATAAAAAAATCCTTCAATGGGATTTTCTGGATTTTTTCCCCCTCATTTTGTCTGTTATAGTTGAAGTGTACCTATGAGGAAAGTTACAGGCCTCTCATTTTTTTAAGTGGAAGAACTTGCACAATTGGTGGCTGACTAAATACTTTTTTGCCCCACTGTGCATGAAGACAGGGTAAAGTGACTAGGCATCAGGATAGATAATAATGAGGTATTTGAAGGAAATTCTGTGAACTTCCAATAAAATTCCCTGGTTTTCCAGAAATTCTGGTTGGAGGATTCTGGATTTTATAAATAAAATGTTTTGTGGTTGCATTTAACTGACGAAAATGCTGTTATAAGAGGCTATCAAAGGCCACCGAATGAGAGAAGTGTTACTAGTAATTACCAGTTGGGGGGGGGGCATTCTAGTGTATTTTCCCCCAGTCGTATGTGGGAAATTCCCACTTGGTTACGAATGCACCATATCTCCTTCAGTGTCAGATGCTCACTTGTGACTCTCATAAAGGGGGGGGGGGGGGGGGCGTTTCTCCAGGGTAACGTGATGGGCTGTCCCTTAAGTACGAGCAACACAGGGTTCATTGACCAATTCATTGAAGACTTGGTCTTTGGCTTGTTTAAATAGAGCTGGTACAACCCGACAGCTTGAATGGATGCAAGAGGAAAGTTGGTAACGTGGCTCAAGCACTTTCACGAGGTGCTCAAACCTCCCATCAACCACCGAGAACGGTTTATAGATGAGAATATGCACCCTAAAACTGTACAGAATGTATTTTTAAAATGGAAGAGCCCGGAAAAACAATGTTCAGCTCAAATTTACTCAAGAGGCATAGCCTATAGTGTTTTTACGTAGTAAATATATATATATTTTTATGTATTCAATCGGGTTCACAGTGCGGACCGAACCGAGGTCCCTGTAGTACACTAGGGTAGAGTTCAGAGCTGTAGTACGCTAGGATAGAGTTCAGAGCTGTAGTACACTAGGGTAGAGTTCAGAGCTGTAGTACACTAGGGTAGAGTTCAGAGCTGTTGTACACTAGGGTAGAGTTACATTTTTACATTTACATTTCAGAGCTGTTGTACACTAGGGTAGAGTTCAGAGCTGTTGTACACTAGGGTAGAGTTCAGAGCTGTAGTACACTAGGGTAGAGTTCAGAGCTGTAGTACACTAGGGTAGAGTTCAGAGCTGTAGTACACTAGGGTAGAGTTCAGAGCTGTAGTACACTAGGGTAGAGTTCAGAGCTGTAGTACACTAGGGTAGAGTTCAGAGCTGGGGGAGGTAGAGTTCAGAGCTGTAGTACACTAGGGTAGAGTTCAGAGCTGTAGTACACTAGGGTAGAGTTCAGAGCTGTAGTACAATAGGGTAGAGTTCAGAGCTGTTGTACACTAGGGTATAGTTCAGAGCTGTTGTACACTAGGGTATAGTTCAGAGCTGTAGTACACTAGGGTATAGTTCAGAGCTGGGGGGTAGAGTTCAGAGCTGTAGTACACTAGGATAGAGTTCAGAGCTGGGGGGTAGAGTTCAGAGCTGTAGTACACTAGGGTAGAGTTCAGAGCTGTAGTACACTAGGATAGAGTTCTGAGCTGGGGGGGGGGTAGAGTTCAGAGCTGTAGTACACTAGGGTAGAGTTCAGAGCTGTAGTACAATAGGGTAGAGTTCAGAGCTGTAGTACACTAGGGTAGAGTTCAGAGCTGTAGTACACTAGGGTAGAGTTTAGAGCTGGGGGGGTAGAGTTCAGAGCTGTAGTACACTAGGGTAGAGTTTAGAGCTGGGGGGGGTAGAGTTCAGAGCTGTTGTACACTAGGGTAGAGTTTAGAGCTGGGGGGGTAGAGTTCAGAGCTGTTGTACACTAGGGTAGAGTTCAGAGCTGTAGTACACTAGGGTAGAGTTCAGAGCTGTTGTACACTAGGATAGAGTTCAGAGCTGTAGTACACTAGGATAGAGTTCAGAGCTGTAGTACACTAGGGTAGAGTTCAGAGCTGTAGTACACAAGGATAGAGTTCAGAGCTGTAGTACACTAGGGTAGAGTTCAGAGCTGTAGTACACTAGGGTAGAGTTCAGAGCTGTAGTACACTAGGGTAGAGTTCAGAGTGGGGGGTCAGAGCTGGGGGGGTAGAGTTCAGAGCTGTAGTACACTAGGATAGAGTTCAGAGCTGTAGTACACTAGGGTAGAGTTCAGAGCTGGGGTACACTAGGGTAGAGTTCAGAGCTGCACTAGGGTAGAGTTCAGAGCTGTAGTACACTAGGGTAGAGTTCAGAGCTGTTGTACACTAGGATAGAGTTCAGAGCTGGGGGGGGGGGTAGAGTTCAGAGCTGTAGTACACTAGGGTAGAGTTCAGAGCTGTAGTACACTAGGGTAGAGTTCAGAGCTGGGGGGGTAGAGTTCAGAGCTGTAGTACACTAGGGTAGAGTTCAGAGCTGTAGTACACTAGGATAGAGTTCAGAGCTGTAGTACACTAGGGTAGAGTTCAGAGCTGGGGGGGTAGAGTTCAGAGCTGTAGTACACTAGGGTAGAGTTCAGAGCTGTAGTACACTAGGATAGAGTTCAGAGCTGTTGTACACTAGGATAGAGTTCAGAGCTGTAGTACACTAGGGTAGAGTTCAGAGCTGTAGTACACTAGGGTAGAGTTCAGAGCTGTAGTACACAAGGATAGAGTTCAGAGCTGTAGTACACTAGGGTAGAGTTCAGAGCTGTAGTACACTAGGGTAGAGTTCAGAGCTGTAGTACACTAGGGTAGAGTTCAGAGCTGGGGGGTAGAGTTCAGAGCTGTAGTACACTAGGGTAGAGTTCAGAGCTGGGGGGTAGAGTTCAGAGCTGTTGTACACTAGGATAGAGTTCAGAGCTGTAGTACACTAGGATAGAGTTCAGAGCTGGGGGGGGTAGAGTTCAGAGCTGTAGTACACTAGGATAGAGTTCAGAGCTGTAGTACACTAGGGTAGAGTTCAGAGCTGGGGGGTAGAGTTCAGAGCTGTTGTAGTACACTAGGGGTAGAGTTCAGAGCTGTAGTACACTAGGGTAGAGTTCAGAGCTGTAGTACACTAGGGTAGAGTTCAGAGCTGGGGGGTAGAGTTCAGAGCTGTAGTACACTAGGGTAGAGTTCAGAGCTGGGGGGGGGTAGAGTTCAGAGCTGTAGTACACTAGGGTAGAGTTCAGAGCTGGGGGGGGTAGAGTTCAGAGCTGGGGCGGGGGGTGTGAGAGAGACAGAAACAGGAAAAGAAAATTGTCTCTCAAAATAACAATAGCTAAAATCCTCCACACCAAGAAAAATATGTCACACGAGTCTGTGGAATAAACACCTTTGACAACGACCTGAGAGAGAAAGAGACACACACACCGCAAGAAGGGCCTTCTACGCCATCAAAAGGAACATAAAATTAGACATCCCCAATTAGGATCTGGCAAAAAAAATACTTGAATCAGTTATAGAACTTATTGCCCTGTACGGTTGTGGTCCAACTAAGACTCGCCAAAATATCCGTGTACAATGTTTTTTAAAAAACAGTTAATGCACGTAGAGAAGAATTTGAAAAAGATCTGCTCATGATCAAAATCCAGAAAGGAGTCGGTACATTCTACAACCACCTAAAAGGAAGTGAACCTTCCATAACAAAGCCATCACCTAGAGAAGGGTCCCCTCGCAGCCAGTTGATTCTGGAGCTCTGATCAAACACATATACACACACATGATCTATATTACCTCCATCATCCCTGCACATTGACTAGGTACCGGTACCCACTGTATAAACCTCATTATTTTTATTGTGATATTAAAAATAAAAATAAAATAAAATTGGGTTTATAAAATTATTTTAGCAAATATTTTCTGCCTTGTTGGTTAAGGGCTTGTAAAGTAAGCGTTTCACAGTAAGGTTGTATTCAGCGCATGTGACAAATTAAATTTGATTTGAAACAGACTCCACAGAGCCCAAGGACAGCATTACCATTAGACACAACCAAAGCACCAGAAAACTAAAATATTATTACATGACACAATGGATAGAACCACACAAATGTAAATGTTTTTGGCCATAAACAAAAAAAGTACACATTGGCAGAATACCTGACCAGGGCAGACAAGATTTACTTAGAATTCAGTGTCATTATTTTATAAACATGAAGTCAACTAAAGACTAGAAGAAGTTGCTCCAGCAGGGACGCCATCACCAACACTGGACAATAGAGGAGTGGGAAAAACATCGCCTGGTCTGACAAATCCCAGTTCCTGTTGCATCATGCTGCTGCCAGGAACAAGGTTTAGCGTGAGCAGCACAAGTCCATGGCCCCATCCTGCCTGGTGTCAACAGTACAGGCTGGTGGCATTGGTATTTTATTTTATTTGACCTTTATTTTACGAGGCAAGATCAGTTAAGAACAAATTCTTATTTTCAATGACGGCCTAGTGGGTTAACTGCCTTGTTCAGGGGCAGAACGACAGATTTTTACCTTGTCAGCTCGGGGGTTTGAACTTGCAACCTTCCGGTTACTAGTCCAACGCTCTAACCACTAGGCTACCCTTCCGGTATAAAGGTGTGGAGAATGTTTTTCTGGCACACGTTAAGTCCCTTGAGACCAATTGAGCAACGATTGAACACCACAGTGTATCTGAACATTGTTGCTGACCAGGTGCCTTCCTTCATAGCAAAGGGGTGGCCAACCCGGTACTAGATTGGTGTACCCAGTGGAGGAAAAAGTACCCAACTGTCCTACTTGAGTAAAAGTAAAGATACCTTAATAGAAAATGACTCAAGTAAAAGTGAGTCTCTCAGTAAATAATAATAATAATAAATAAGTCAAATGTTTTTAAATTATACTTAAGTATTAAATGGAATTGCAATAACATACTTAAGTATCAAAAAGTATAAATCATTTCAAATTCCATAGAGTTTTTCCCAAATGTTAATAGACATTTGCTGAAACGCCATCTCAGGTACTAATTCATTAATTTCCCCAAACCCCACAGACATCTTATCAAATTAAAACACATCAATCATAATAATGTAATCGCGCCTCAAAATTAAACTGTGCATACAAATGAAACACACACATCAAATAAATCTAATTTTGTGACAACCGAGATCACACTAATGTGACATATTCAAACCACAACAACAATCAGAAGCTATTTCAGAGACCGATATGTTGTTGTTTCACTGTATAATTGTTTGTGTACTCAGAGGGGAACACAAACACAACAACCAACAACAACAACAACAACAACGTTTTATATTTCAACATGGTCTCATTGCAAAGTGAACATTAGTGTTTGTGATGAGAGAAATTGAGCTTAGCAGCTTGTCGAACAGTGTCGCATTTCATTTGTACACAAGATATTTTAGTTGTGAAGGTGGTTTTATCCAAATGTTTGTTGTAGAATTGCAATCGGAGTGTGAAGAAACACATGAGCCAGTTGTATTGCAGATTTGGTGTCTGGTTCTTCTAAATGAGTTACAGTTTTGGGTCATTGTGCCTCTATGGTCCAGTTTTAGTGAGTTAACAATTGGGAAAAACTGTATTAAGTCTCTCTCTGTGTGTGTGTGTGTGTGTGTGTGTGTGTGTGTGTGTGTGTGTGTGTGTGTGTGTGTGTGTGTGTGTGTGTGTGTGTGTGTGTGTGTGTGTGTGTGTGTGTGTGTGTGTGTGTGTGTGTGTGTGTGTGTGTGTGTAATATGTGTCTCTAATATGGTCATTTGGCAGGAGGTTAGGAAGTGCAGCTCATTTTCTAACCTCATTTTGTGGGCAGTGTTGCACATAGCCTGTCTTCTCTTGAGTGACAGGTCTACCTACGGTGGCCTCTCTCCTTTCAGTTTCTCATGATTTGGTTTGATTCTCTTCATGGCTTCCCTCAACTAAAACCACCCTAAATAAGGAGAGAGACCATAGATTGCACTCTAAAATTAGCCAAAGGTCAGAGGCTGAGTCACCAGTCCTAATGAGCAGGGTAAATTGGGAGCGACTTGGGTTGAGGAGGGGACTGTGTGTGTGTGGTGTGTGTGCATCAGTGTTCGTGTGTGCTGGGTTGAGAAGGGGGGGGTTAGCTGTGACATTGTGCTGTGTCACTGCCGTGTTCAGTGTGTGTGTGTGTGTGTGTGTGTGTGTGTGTGTGTGTGTGTGTGTGTGTGTGTGTGTGTGTGTGTGTGTGTGTGTGTGTGTGTGTGTGTGTGTGTGTGTATCTAGTCTCAGACAGACAAGGAGTCTGTGGTTTCCTTCATGAAAGAGGAGAATCCTACTCAACCTTTAATGAAGGAAGAAGACACTTTGTATGTCCGTAATGGCACCCTGTGCCTTATATAGTGCACTACTCTAGTCAAACGTAGTGCACTATATAGGGCACAGGGTGCAATTACGGACATAATTGTGTCATTTAGGGCGTAGCGCTGAGTGATGAGGAGACACAACCAGGGAAAACCTGCAGAGTGGGACACCTAGCACAAAGGGCTGTATATTTATGCTGCAGTAGTTTATGCGTCGGGGGGCTAGGGTCAGTTTGTTTATCTGGAGTACTTCTCCTGTCCTATTCAGGTGTCCTGTGTGAATCTAAGTGTGCGTTCTCTAATTCTCTCCTTCTCTCTTTCTTTCTCTCTCTCGGAGGACCTGAGCCCTAGGACCATGCCCCAGGACTACCTGACATGATGACTCTATGAACCTAGTCTCTAGTCCAGTCCACCTGGCCATGCTGCTGCTCCAGTTTCAACTGGCCTGGGCCCTAGGACCATGTCCCAGGACTACCTGACATGAGGACTCCTTGCTGTCCCCAGTCCACCTGGCCATGCTCCTGCTCCAGTTTCAGCTGTTCTGCCTTACTATTATTCAACCATGCTGGTCATTTATGAACATTTGAACATCTTGGCCACGTTCTGTTATAATCTCCACCCGGCACAGCCAGAAGAGGACTGGCCACCCCACATATGCTCTCTCTAATTCTCTCTTTCTTTCTCTCTCTCGGAGGACCTGAGCCCTAGGACCGTGCCCCAGGACTACCTGACATGATGGCTCCTTGCTGTCCCCAGTCCACCTGACTGTGCTGCTGCTCCAGTTTCAACTGTTCTGCCTTATTATTATTTGACCATGCTGGTCATTTATGAACATTTGAACATCTTGGTCATGTTCTGTTATAATCTCTACCCGGCACAGCCAGAAGAGGACTGGCCACCCCACATAGCCCGGTTCCTCTCTAGGTTTCTTCCTAGGTTTTGGCCCTTCTAGGGAGTTTTTCCTAGCCACCGTGCTTTTACACCTGCATTGTTTGCTGTTTGGGGTTTTAGGCTGGGTTTCTGTACAGCACTTTGAGATATCAGCTGATGTACGAAGGGCTATATAAATAAATTTGATTTGATTTGATTTGATTTATATTAGGAGAGATGCTATTGGTTCAGTCTGAAACATCCTTTTAGATAATAATGAGTAAGACGGCACGGACGGGGAGAGGACCCGATCCCAAAACGACAGGGACAGGGGGGGACCCGATCCCAAAACGACAGGGACAGGGGGGGACCCGATCCCAAAACGACAGGAACAGGGGGGACCTGATCCCATAACGACAGGGACAGGGGGGGACCCGATCCCAAAACGACAGGAACAGGGGGGACCCGATCCCAAACGACAGGGACAGGGGGACCTGATCCCAAAACGACAGGAAGAGGGGGACCTGATCCCAAAACGACAGGGATCCCAGGGGGACCCGATCCCAAAACGACAGGAACAGGGGGACCCGATCCCAAACGACAGGGACGGGGGGACCCGATCCCAAAACGACAGGGACGGGGGGGACCCGATCCCAAACGACACGGACCCGATCCCAAAACGACACGGACCCGATCCCAAAACGACAGGGACAGGGGGACCTGATCCCAAAACGACAGGGACAGGGGGACCCGATCCCAAAACGACACAGACCCGATCCCAAAAACGACACGGACCCGATCCCAAAACGACATGGACGGGACAGCGGGGGACCCGATCCCAAAACGACAGGGACGGGACAGGAGGGGGACCCGATCCCAAAACGACAGGGATGGGACAGGGGGGGGACCCGATCCCAAAACGACAGGGACGGGACAGGAGGGGGACCCGATCCCAAAACGACAGGGACGGGACAGGAGGGGGACCTGATCCCAAAACGACAGGGACGGGACAGGAGGGGGACCTGATCCCAAAACGACAGGGACGGGACAGGGGGGGGGGGGGGCCTGATCCCAAAACGACAGGGACGGGACAGGGGGGGGGACAGATCCCAAAATGACAGGGGGGCTGATCCCAAAACGACAGGGACGGGGAGACCCGATCCCAAAACGACAGGGACAGGACAGGGGGGCTGATCCCAAAACGACAGGGACAGGACAGGGGGGACCCGATCCCAAAACGACAGGGACGGACAGGGGGGGGGCCGATCCCAAAACGACAGGGACGGGACAGGGGGGCTGATCCCAAAACGACAGGGGCGGGGGGGGGGACCCGATCCCAAAACGACAGGGACAGGACAGGACAGGGGGGACTGATCCCAAAACGACAGGGGGCTGATCCCAAAACGACAGGGTCGGGACAGGGGGACCCGATCCCAAAATGACAGGGACGGGACAGGGGGGGACCCGATCCCAAAACGACATGGAACAGGGGGGACCTGATCCCAAACGACAGGGACGGGGGGGGGACCTGATCCCAAAACGACAGGGCCGGGACAGGGGGGGGCCTGATCCCAAAACGACAGGGACGGGACAGGGGGGGGACCCGATCCCAAAACGACAGGGACGGGACAGGGGGGGGGACCCGATCCCAAAACGACAGGGACGGGACAGGGGGACCCAATCCCAAAATGACAGGGACGGGACAGGGGGACCCGATCCCAAAACGACATGGAACAGGGGGGACCTGATCCCAAAACGACAGGGACGGGACAGGGGGACCTGATCCCAAAACGACAGGGACAGGGGGGGGGGGCCTGATCCCAAAACGACAGGGACGGGACAGGGGGGCCTGATCCCAAAACGACAGGGACGGGACAGGGGGGCTGATCCCAAAACGACAGGGGCGGGGGACCCGATCCCAAACGACAGGGACAGGACAGGGGGAGGACCTGATCCCAAAATGACAGGGGGGCTGATCCCAAAACGACAGGGACGGGACAGGGGGGGACCTGATCCCAAAACGACAGGGACGGGACAGGGGAAGGGGGGCTGATCCCAAAACGACAGGGGGGACAGGGGGCCCGATCCCAAAACGACAGGGACAGGGGAAGGGGGTGGCTGATCCCAAAACGACAGGGACGGGACAGGGGGAGGACCCGATCCCAAAACGACAGGGACGGGACAGGGGGAGGACCCGATCCCAAAACGACAGGGACGGGACAGGGGAGGACCCGATCCCAAAACGACAGGGACGGGACAGGGGGAGGACCCGATCCCAAAACGACAGGGACGGGACAGGGGAGGGACCCGATCCCAAAACGACAGGGACGGGGGGGGGACCCGATCCCAAAACGACAGGGACGGGGGGACCCGATCCCAAAACGACAGGGGGACAGGGGGGACCCGATCCCAAAACGACAGGGACGGGGGGACCCGATCCCAAAACGACAGGGACGGGGGGACCCGATCCCAAAACGACAGGGACGGGGGGACCCGATCCCAAAACGACAGGGACAGGGGGGGACCCGATCCCAAAACGACAGGGACGGGGGGGACCCGATCCCAAAACGACAGGGACAGGGGGGGACCCGATCCCAAAACGACAGGAACAGGGGGGACCCGATCCCAAAACGACAGGAACAGGGGGGACCCGATCCCATAACGACAGGGACAGGGGGGACCCGATCCCAAAACGACAGGGACAGGGGGGACCCGATCCCAAAACGACACGGACCCGATCCCAAAACGACACGGACCCGATCCCAAAACGACACGGACCCGATCCCAAAACGACACGGACCCGATCCCAAAGGACCGGACCCGATCCCAAACGGGACACGGACCCGATCCCAAAACGACACGGACCCGATCCCAAAACGACACGGACCCGATCCCAAAACGACACGGACCCGATCCCAAAACGACACGGACCCGATCCCAAAACGACACGGACCCGATCCCAAAACGACACGGACCCGATCCCAAAACGACACGGACCCGATCCCAAAACGACACGGACCCGATCCCAAAACGACACGGACCCGATCCCAAAACGACACGGACCCGATCCCAAAACGACACGGACCCGATCCCAAAACGACACGGACCCGATCCCAAAACGACACGGACGGGACAGCGGGGGGGGACCCGATCCCAAAACGACAGGGACGGGACAGGAGGGGGGGGACCCGATCCCAAAACGACAGGGACGGGACAGGAGGGGGGACCCGATCCCAAAACGACAGGGACGGGACAGGGGGGGGGCCTGATCCCAAAACGACAGGGACGGGACAGGGGGGGGGACCTGATCCCAAAACGACAGGGACGGGACAGGGGGGGGCCTGATCCCAAAACGACAGGGACGGGACAGGGGGGGCTGATCCCAAAACGACAGGGACGGGGAGACCCGATCCCAAAACGACAGGGACGGGGGAGACCCGATCCCAAAACGACAGGGACAGGACAGGGGGGGGGCTGATCCCAAAACGACAGGGACAGGACAGGGGGGGCTGATCCCAAAACGACAGGGACGGGACAGGGGGGGCTGATCCCAAAACGACAGGGACGGGACAGGGGGGGCTGATCCCAAAACGACAGGGGCGGGGGACCCGATCCCAAAACGACAGGGACAGGACAGGGGGGGGCTGATCCCAAAACGACAGGGGGGGGGATCCCAAAACGACAGGGACGGGACAGGGGGGGGACCCGATCCCAAAATGACAGGGACGGGACAGGGGGAGGGACTGATCCCAAAACGACAGGGACGGGACAGGGGGGGGACCTGATCCCAAAACGACAGGGACGGGACAGGGGGGGACCCGATCCCAAAACGACAGGGACGGGACAGGGGGGACCCGATCCCAAAACGACAGGGACGGGACAGGGGGAGGACCCGATCCCAAAATGACAGGGGGGGACAGGGGGAGGACCCAATCCCAAAACGACATGGACGGGACAGGGGGGGGGGCCTGATCCCAAAACGACAGGGACGGGACGGGGGGACCTGATCCCAAAACGACAGGGACGGGACAGGGGGGGGGACCTGATCCCAAAACGACAGGGACGGGACAGGGGGGGGGGGCCTGATCCCAAAACGACAGGGACGGGACAGGGGGGGGACCTGATCCCAAAACGACAGGGACGGGACAGGGGGGCTGATCCCAAAACGACAGGGGCGGGGGACCCGATCCCAAAACGACAGGGACAGGACAGGGGGGGGGCCTGATCCCAAAACGACAGGGACGGGACAGGGGGGGGCTGATCCCAAAACGACAGGGGGGACGGGGGACCCGATCCCAAAGCGACAGGGACAGGACAGGGGGGAGGACCTGATCCCAAAATGACAGGGGGGCTGATCCCAAAACGACAGGGACGGGACAGGGGGGACCTGATCCCAAAACGACAGGGACGGGACAGGGGAAGGGGGGCTGATCCCAAAACGACAGGGGGACGGGGGGACCCGATCCCAAAATGAAAGGGACAGGGGAAGGGGGTGGCTGATCCCAAAACGACAGGGACGGGACAGGGGGAGGACCCGATCCCAAAACGACAGGGACGGGACAGGGGGAGGACCCGATCCCAAAACGACAGGGACGGGACAGGGGGGGACCCGATCCCAAACGACAGGGACGGGACAGGGGGGGACCCGATCCCAAAACGACAGGGACGGGACAGGGGGGGGACCCAATCCCAAAATGACAGGGACGGGACAGGGGGCGGGACTGATCCCAAAACGACATGGACGGGACAGGGGGGACCTGATCCCAAAACGACAGGGACGGGACAGGGGGGGGGCCTGATCCCAAAACGACAGGGACGGGACAGGGGGGGGGGGCCTGATCCCAAAACGACAGGGACGGGACAGGGGGGGGACCTGATCCCAAAACGACAGGGACGGGACAGGGGGGGCTGATCCCAAACGACAGGGGCGGGGGACCCGATCCCAAAACGACAGGGACAGGACAGGGGGGGGCCTGATCCCAAAACGACAGGACGGGACGGGGGGGGGGCTGATCCCAAAACGACAGGGGCGGGGGGGACCCGATCCCAAAACGACAGGGACAGGACAGGGGGAGGACCTGATCCCAAAATGACAGGGGGGGCTGATCCCAAAACGACAGGGACGGGACAGGGACGGGACCTGATCCCAAAACGACAGGGACGGGACAGGGGGAAGGGGGTGGCTGATCCCAAAACGACAGGGGGGGGGAGACCCGATCCCAAAACGAAAGGGACAGGGGAAGGGGGTGGCTGATCCCAAAACGACAGGGACGGGACAGGGGAGGACCCGATCCCAAAACGACAGGGACGGGACAGGGGGAGGACCCGATCCCAAAACGACAGGGACGGGGGGACCCGATCCCAAAACGACAGGGACGGGGGGGACCCGATCCCAAAACGACAGGGACGGGGGGGACCCGATCCCAAAACGACAGGGACGGGGGGGACCCGATCCCAAAACGACAGGGACGGGGGGGACCCGATCCCAAAACGACAGGGACGGGGGGACCCGATCCCAAACGACAGGGACGGGGGGACCCGATCCCAAAACGACAGGGACGGGGGACCCGATCCCAAAACGACAGGGACGGGGGACCCGATCCCAAAACGACAGGGACGGGGGGGACCCGATCCCAAAACGACAGGGACGGGGGGGACCCGATCCCAAAACGACAGGGACGGGGAGAGGACCCGATCCCATAACGACGCGGACGGGGAGAGGACCCGATCCCATAACGACGCGGACGGGGAGAGGACCCGATCCCATAACGACACGGACGGGGAGAGGACCCGATCCCATAACGACGCGGACGGGGAGAGGACCCGGACGCGGACGGGGAGAGGACCCGATCCCATAACGACGCGGACGGGGAGAGGACCCGATCCCATAACGACGCGGACGGGGAGAGGACCCGATCCCATAACGACGCGGACGGGGAGAGGACCCGATCCCATAACGACGCGGACGGGGAGAGGACCCGATCCCATAACGACCCGATCCCATAACGACGGGGAGAGGACCCGATCCCATAACGACACGGACGGGGAGAGGACCCGATCCCATAACGACACGGACGGGGAGAGGACCCGATCCCATAACGACGCGGACGGGGAGAGGACCCGATCCCATAACGACACGGACGGGGAGAGGACCCGATCCCATAACGACGCGGACGGGGAGAGGACCCGATCCCATAACGACACGGACGGGGAGAGGACCCGATCCCATAACGACACGGACGGGGAGAGGACCCGATCCCATAACGACACGGACGGGGAGAGGACCCGATCCCATAACGACACGGACGGGGAGAGGACCCGATCCCATAACGACACGGACGGGGAGAGGACCTGATCCTACATTAACAGAATGATGCTCAGACATTTAAAATTTCAAACAAAAACCAAATGATCGCTCTGGATAAGAGCGTCTGCTAAATGACTTAAATGTAATGTAAATGTAATGATCACAACTATGCACAATGACTACTTTTAACAATTTCCAGTATAAATGGTACTAAAAAAACAATTTACCTGAACAGTGCAGATGCAAAGTTGGGTAACAAAATAAAGGTTTGTGTTTGGCGTTTTATGGTTTTACCTTTTAAAGTGAAAAATGAGTCTCAGAATCATTCTGTTACTGAGGAATTGCCCAAATACAGGCATAGTGTTAAAAAAAAAAGTTTGTAATTTAACATTTTGTAATCCAGGTGAGTCAAGTAAGAACACATTCTTATTCACAATGACGGCCTGGCAGAAGGCCATGAGATACCTCTGCAAAATATGGTTGGTTAAAGTTGACTCAAATACTAGGTGACTAGATTGTTGTTAAACAATGATTTAACGATGTTACTACAGTAGGATGTTAAATACTTATAAATAGAAATAAATAAATACAAATGGGTCTACTAGTGTAGATTCTCAAATCGTTAGGATACATTTCCCTCTAGAAAATAGCCTATTTAAAAACAAAACTCGATGGTACAATTACAGTATACTGTCACACCTTAGGGGGGAGTTCTGTCATGCCCTGGTCGAAGTATTTTGTGTTTATCTTCATGTATTGGGTCAGGCCAGGGTGTGGCATGGGGTTTTTGTATTGTGGTGTGTTTTGTCTTGGGGTTTTGGTGTTGGTATTGGGATTGTAGCTAGTGGGGTGATCTAGCAAAGTCTATGGCTGTCTGGAGTGGTTCTCAGAGGCAGGTGTTTATCGTTGTCTCTGATTGGGAACCATATTTAGGCAGCCATATTCTTTGAGTTCGTGGTGGGTGATTGTCCTTAGTGTCTTTGTTCCTGTCGCTGTGTTAGTTGACAAGTATAGGCTGTTTTCGGTTTTCGTTACGTTTATTGTTTTGTAGTGTTTGTTATTTCGTGTTTACGTTGTTGATTAAACATGGATCGCAATCTACACGCTGCGGTTTGGTCCGACTCTCCTTCACACCTAGAAAACCTTTACATATACAGGCTATAGCATAGCCCTAAGATATAGGCCAGTGTTTCCCCTATATTCATTGCCACCACTCCACCAAAAAATATTTAAAATAATTTGATGAATCCTTAGAATCGGACCTTATTGCCATTATCTCAATATAAAATGTCAAATCAGGGAGGTAATGGCTAATTTCTGTCTGAAATAAGTAGTCTATGTTCAGGAAAACAGAGATGATCAAACAATCTTATATTTGTATTTATTATGGATCTCCATTAGCTGCTGCCAATGCAGAAGCTACTCTTCCTGGAGTCCAGCAAAATTAAGGCAGTTTATACAATTTTAAAACATTACAATACAGTCACAACACACTGTGTGCCCTCAGGCCCTTACTCCACCACATATCTACAGTAGTAAATCCATGTGTATGTATAGTATGTATGTTATCGTGTGTGTGTGTGCGCCAATGTTTGCGTTGCTTCACAGTAACCCACTGTTAGAGTTCCATGTAGTCATGGCTCTATGTAGTACTGTGGAATAGAGTTCCATGTAGTCATGGCTCTATGTAGTACTGTGGAATAGAGTTCCATGTAGTCATGGCTCTATGTAGTACTGTGGAATAGAGTTCCGTGTAGTCATGGCTCTATGTAGTACTGTGGAATAGAGTTCCATGTAGTCATGACTCTATGTAGTACTGTGGAATAGAGTTCCATGTAGTCATGGCTCTATGTAGTACTGTGGAATAGAGTTCCATGTAGTCATGGCTCTATGTAGTACTGTAATAGAGTGTGGAATAGAGTTCCATGTAGTCATGGCTCTATGTAGTACTGTGGAATAGAGTTCCGTGTAGTCATGGCTCTATGTAGTACTGTGGAATAGAGTTCCATGTAGTCAGTCATGGCTCCATGTAGTCATGGCTCTATGTAGTACTGTGGAATAGAGTTCCATGTAGTCATGGCTCTATGTAGTACTGTGGAATAGAGTTCCATGTAGTCATGGCTCTGGAATAGAGTTCCATGTAGTCATGGCTCTATGTAGTACTGTGGAATAGAGTTCCGTGTAGTCATGGCTCTATGTAGTACTGTGGAATAGAGTTCCATGTAGTCATGGCTCTATGTAGTACTGTGGAATAGAGTTCCATGTAGTCATGAGTTCTCATGGCTCTATGTAGTACTGTGGAATAGAGTTCCATGTAGTCATGGCTCTATGTAGTACTGTGGAATAGAGTTCCATGTAGTCATGGCTCTATGTAGTACTGTGGAATAGAGTTCCGTGTAGTCATGGCTCTATGTAGTACTGTGGAATAGAGTTCCGTGTAGTCATGGCTCTATGTAGTACTGTGGAATAGAGTTCCGTGTAGTCATGGCTCTATGTAGTACTGTGGAATGAGTTCCGTGTAGTCATGGCTCTATGTAGTACTGTGGAATAGAGTTCCATCATGTACTGTGGAATAGTCATGGCTCTATGTAGTACTGTGGAATAGAGTTCCGTGTAGTCATGGCTCTATGTAGTACTGTGGAATAGAGTTCCGTGTAGTCATGGCTCTATGTAGTACTGTGGAATAGAGTTCCATGTAGTCATGGCTCTATGTAGTACTGTGGAATAGAGTTCCATGTAGTCATGGCTCTATGTAGTACTGTGGAATAGAGTTCCATGTAGTCATGGCTCTATGTAGTACTGTGGAATAGAGTTCCATGTAGTCATGGCTCTATCTAGTACTGTGGAATAGAGTTCCATGTAGTCATGGCTCTATGTAGTACTGTGGAATAGAGTTCCATGTAGTCATGGCTCTATGTAGTACTGTGGAATAGAGTTCCATGTAGTCATGGCTCTATGTAGTACTGTGTGCCTCCCATTGTCTGTTCTGGACTTGGGGACTGTGAAGAGACCTCTGGTGGCGTGTCTTGTGAGGTATGCATCGGTGTCTGAGCTGTGTGCCAGTAGTTTAGACAGACAGCTCAGTGCATTCAACATGTCAATACCTCTCATAAATAAAAGTAGTGATGAAGTCAATCTCTCCTCCACTTTCAGTCAAGAGAGATTGACATGCATATTATTAATATTAGCTCTCTGTGCACATCCAAGGGCCAACCGTGCTGCCCTGTTCTGAGCCAATTGCAATTTTCCTAAGCCCCTTTTTGTGGCACCTGACCACACGACTGAACAGTAGTCCAGGTGTTACAAAACTAGGGCCTGTAGGACCTGCCTTGTTGATAGTGTTGTTAAGAAGGTAGAAACTAGGGCCTGTAGGACCTGCCTTGTTGATAGTGTTGTTAAGAAGGTAGAAACTAGGGCCTGTAGGACCTGCCTTGTTGATAATGTTGTTAAGAAGGTAGAAACTAGGGCCTGTAGGACCTGCCTTGTTGATAGTGTTGTTAAGAAGGTAGAAACTAGGGCCTGTAGGACCTGCCTTGTTGATAGTGCTGTTAAGGCAGAGCATCACTTTATTATGGACAGACTTCTCCCCATCTTAGCTACTACTGCATCAATGTTTTGACAATAACAATTTACAATCTAGTGTTACTCCAAGCAGTTTAGTCATCTCAACCTGCTCAATTTCCACATGATTTATTACAAGATTTGGTGAGTGTTTTATTCCAAATACGATGCTTTTAGTTTTAGAAATATTTAGGGCGAATTTATTCCTTGCCACCCATTGTGAAACTAACTGCAACTCTTTGTTAAGTGTATAGTGTTGAGTCATCCGCATACATAGACACTCTGGCTTTTCTCAAAGTCAAACTGGCATGTCGATAGTAAAGATTGAAAAAAAGCAAGGGGCCTAAAGAGCTGCCCTGGGGAATTCCTGATTCTAACTGGATTATATTTGAGAGGCATCCATTAAAGAACACCCTCTGTGTTCTGTTAGACAAGTAACCCTTTATCCACATTATAGCAGGGGGTGTAAGGACATGACGTTTTTCGAGCAGCAGACTATAATCGACAATGTCAAAAGCTGCACTGAAGTCTGACATTGTTAGTGGAGAATCAATTGATTTCCCTCAGTTATTCTACGCAGATGAATCACTCTCCCTTCTAAAACGGCCCGTGCACAGCTTTGTAGGTGGAAACGGAATAGAGTCGGATCTTTCAGGGTCAAAATTGGTAATAGCTCCAACCAGTCAAAATCTAGAGCCAAATCCATCGCTAGAAAAACTACTTTTACCGCTCCGTTTGTGCCAGACGCTAAAAAAGGTTACTCGCGTAACCACGGTTCTATGAAGTAAACGGCACATTCAACTCATGTAACCACGGTTCTATGAAGTAAACGGCACATTCAACTCATGTAACCACGGTTCTATGAAGTAAACAGCACATTCAACTCATGTAACCACGGTTCTATGAAGTAAACGGCACATTCAACTCATGTAACCACGGTTCTATGAAGTAAATGGCACATTCAACTCATGTAACCACGGTTCTATGAAGTAAATGGCACATTCAACTGACTGAGGAAAACATTCTTTCAGATTGTCGCGAGCCATCAATGACTATGACTGCATTATGCAGTGCACTACAACCAGGGCCCATAGGACTCTGGTCAAAGGTCGTGTACTATATAGGGAATAGGGTGCCATTGTGGGAAAATCCAGAGAAAAAAGGTCAAGCCTATTGACTGCCAGGTAGGCAGAAAAACATTCAGTAGAACAGAAACCAAAACCACAGATTATTAGGTTCTGGAAAGAAAGAAGAGGAAAACATTGACAAAAGGGCATCAACAAATATGAAATAGTCTGGAAGCCTAATCACATTCAGCTACTGATTTAGACTTTAGTTTCATGCTGTCAGTTTTTTATTTTACCTTTATTTTACTAGGCAAATCAGTTAAGAACAAATTCTTATTTTCAATGACGGACTAGGAACAGTGGGTTAACTGCCTGTTCAGGGGCAGAACGACAGATTTGTACCAAGTCAGTGGTTAGCTGCACTCCGGGGGTGAAGGTCTTCAAATAGGCACAGATCTAGGATCTGCTTCCCCTCAGTCAATCCTAGTGGTAAGGAATAAAAAATAAAAAAGGGACCTAGGATCAGCGTGTAGGGGGCAACTTCATCTTAGACCTACTGGCTTGACAGTATGTCTGAATGCATCAATGTCTGAATGCAGGGCCTGGGCAATGCAGAGTCTCCATAGACACGTCTTAAACGACACAGTGGAGGGGAGGGAGAACTGTAACCAGCAGGCCACGGCATATGGTTTACATTGTTTTAATGCTCATCAAACCATCCACTGACCACTCATGCCCTGTGGTTGGGGTTAGGGTTGCCATGGTAGCCAAAATAATGGCCGGACCATCATTTTTATACATGACCCCCTAAGCATGATGGGATTTTAATTGCAATTAACTCAGGAACTACACCTGTGTGGAAGCACCTGCTTTCAATATACAGTACTTTGTATCCCACATTTACTCAAGTGTTTCCATTATTTTGGCAGTTACATGTATGTATGCATGTGCAGTACCAGTCAAGTTTGGACACACCTACTCATTCAATGATTTTTCTTTATTTTTACTATTTTCTACATTGAAGAATAATAGTGAAGACATCAAAACTATGAAATAACACATGGAATCACATAGTAAACATATATTTTTGATGACAGCTTTGCACACTCTTTGCATTCTCTTAACCAGCTTCACCTGGAATGATTTTATAACAGTCTTGAAGGAGTTCCCACATATGCTGAGCACTTGTTGGCTGATTTTCTTTAAAATATATATATTTATATTGAACACTCTTTTAGTTACTACATGATTACATATGTGTTATTTCATAGTTGTGATGTCTTCACTATTATTCTATAATGTAGAAAATAGTACAAATAAAGAAAAACCCTGGAATGAGTAGCATCAGCTACTCTTCCTGGGCTCCCACATGAAACACGACATCATACAGAACATTAATTGACAAGAACAGATGTTACCATAGAAACCAGTTACCAGAAGATGGCCCAATTGAAACTGCGTTCTGTGCTGTATCCAAACTTTTGACCGGGAGTGTAAACTTGACCTTTCTTCCATCCATTGTGAGAGGACATCCAACCGTCCAATTAAATGGCAATGCATTTCTTAGCTGCTTTAAAAAACGCTACGTTACACAGTTTCTTCAGATAAGTCTCTAGTATCAACATTTCCATAGCAAACAAAAAACAGGTAGAATCTGTAGACATGCTGAGATAAAAAATAACTATCTTTGCCAGAATTCAGTCAACCTTCACAAAGACCATAACAAATATGTCCCATTTTTGCTTGACACCACCAGATATATAATTTAATTTCTCAGGGCATGATATTCAGTTTCACTGGCATATACAATGCTCTATCGATGGTTTCAAACTGCAGTCATTTATGTCTGAGATGATATGAACATGACTGGGCATTCAAACATAGCTGTATCTATTCATCATCATCATCATCATCAATCTCCCAGGTCTTATCCAACTATTGTTTTACATGTTTTGTGTCATCAGGAAAAGCCTCCATTAACATTTGATACAGTTTAGAAATCAACTTTGGAGGTTTGTCAGACTCCCTTAAAATAGTTTCAATCTTTGAAGCATCTGGCTTGTCCAGTGTTTTCTGCACAGAGAGAATAAAGTGTTGTATCTGTAAATATTCACCTCCTCTCCGTCACAGACTGGTCTTCCCTGGCTGCCTGACCCTGCTGAGACCCCTGTCACCATCTGACCCTGTTGAGACCCCTGTCACCATCTGATCCTCATAAGATGAGGCATGACAAATAATTATCTTGGTGTACATTTTTACAAGATATTATCCAAGTATAGAATCAATGGTTCAATAATTGAAATGACCATTATTCCCAAATCCCAGACTGTAAATTTAAGCTTTAGCTGCTGTTCTGTGGCTGTTGTAGGTCTACCCATCAATTCAAGATGGAACTTTCTATCATTCACTGGTATTGTTAATAAACTGCAGAGTTCATCTGAGCTCCCATTCCTGCTGGGACTGTCACCATCTGACCCTGCTGGGACTGGTCTTCCCATCTGACCCTGCTGTCTGACCCTGCTGGGACCCTGTCACCATGTCACCATCTGACCCTGCTGGGACCCACCATCTGTCACCATCTGACCCTGCACCCCTGTCACCATCTGGGACCCCTGTCACCATCTGACCCTGCTACCCCTGTCAGACCCCCCCTGTCACCATCTGATGAGCATCTGAGTGTTGTGTACTGACTGGGCACCATGACAGTGAAGTCTGTAGAGCTGTTTTTTGAAGTGTACCTATGATGAAAATTACAGGCCTCTCATCTTTTTAAGTGGGAGAACTTGCACAATTGGTGGCTGACTAAATACTTTTTTGCCCTACTGATCACCCCCAAAGCCAATTCCTCATTTGGTAGTCTTTCCTTCCAGTTCTCTGCTGCCAATGACTGGAACGAACTGCAAAAATCTCTGAAGCTGGAGACTCATATCTCCCTCACTAACTTTAAGCACCAGCTGTCAGAGTAGCTCACCTGCACCTGTAGATAGATGGGCTATGTACCTACCTCATCCCCATACTGTATTTATTTATCTTGCTCCTTTGCACCCCAGTATCTCTACTTGCACATTCATCTTCTGCACATCTACCAATCCAGTGTTTAATTTCTATATTGTAATTACTTCGCCACCATGGCCTATTTATTGCCTTAACTCCCTCATCTTACCTCATTTGCACTCACTGTATATAGACTTTTTGTTTTCTTTTTTCTACTGTATTATTGACTGTATGTTTGTTTTACTCCATGTGTAACTCTGTGTTGTTGTACGTGTCAAACTGCTTTGCTTTATCTTCGCCAGGTCGCAGTTGCAAATGAGAACTTGTTCTCAACTAGCCTACCTGGTGAAATAAAGGCGGAAAATATATATATATATATCACTATATAACACTTTTTTTAGGTCCCACTGGCTGCCCCAACACATAATGACATGAAAGTAAATTCTGACAGTGTAAAAGGCCCTCGGGTTGAAGGTCCTAAAATGCTGTATTCTAAACCAATTTGAAGAGAAACATTGTTTTTGATGAGATTAATGATTCTCTCATGGGACACTATTTACATTTTTTGGGGGGGTCCCCACATGGGTCCCGGACCCCAAGTTTGGGAACCACTGTACTACTGTACTAATCCCTCTCCCTGCTTGTTTCAATGCTTCCTCTCTGTGTGTAGAACCTCTCTCTCTCTGTGTAGAATCTCTCTCCCTGCTTGTTTCAATGCTTCCTCTCTGTGTGTAGAACCTCTCTCTCTGTGTAGAATCTCTCTCCCTGCTTGTTTCAATGCTTCCTCTCTGTGTGTAGAACCTCTCTCTCTCTGTGTAGAATCTCTCTCCCTGCTTGTTTCAATGCTTCCTCTCTGTGTGTAGAACTCTCTCTGTGTGTAGAATCTCTCTCCCTGCTTGTTTCAATGCTTCCTCTCTGTGTGTAGAACCTCTCTCTCTCTGTGTAGAACCTCTCTCCCTGCTTGTTTCAATGCTTCCTCTGAGTGTAGAACCTCTCTCCCTGCTTGCTTCAATACTTCCTCTCTCTGTGTAGAACCTCTCTCCCTGCTTGCTTCAATACTTCCTCTCTCTGTGTAGAACCTCTATCCCTGCTTGCTTCAATGCTTCCTCTCTCTGTGTAGAACCTCTCTCCCTGCTTGCTTCAATGCTTCCTCTCTCTGTGTAGAACCTCTCTCCCTGCTTGCTTCAATGCTTACTCTCTCTGTGTAGAACCTCTCTCCCTGCTTGCTTCAATGCTTCGTCTCTTTGTAGAACCTCTCTCCCTGCTTGCTTCAATGCTTCCTCTCTCTGTGTAGAACCTCTCTCCCTGCTTGCTTCAATGCTTACTCTGTGTAGAACCTCCCTCCCTGCTTGCTTCAATGCTTCGTCTCTGTGTAGAACCTCTCCCTGCTTGCTTCGTCTCTCTATGTAGAACCTCTCTCCCTGCTTGCTTCCTCTCTCTGTGTAGAACCTCTTTCTGTGTAGAACCTCTCCCTGCTTGCTTTGTCTCTCTGTGTAGAATCGCTCTCCCTGCTTGCTTCGTCTCTCTGTAGAACCTCTCTCCCTGCTTGCTTCCTCTCTCTGTGTAGAACCTCTCTCCCTGTGTAGAACCTCTCCCTGCTTGCTTGAACGCTTCCTCTCTGTGTGTAGAACCTCTCTCTCTGTGTAGGACCTCTCTCTCTGTGTAGAACCTCTCCCTGCTTGCTTCGTCTCTCTGTGTAGAACCTCTCCCTGCTTGCTTCGTCTCTCTGTGTAGAACCTCTCCCTGCTTGCTTCGTCTCTGTGTAGAACCTCTCTGTCTGTGTAGAACCTCTCTCTGTGTAGAACCTCTCCCTGCTTGCTTCGTCTCTCTGTGTAGAACCTCTCTCTCTGTGTAGAACCTCTCCCTGCTTGCTTCGTCTCTCTGTGTAGAACCTCTCTCCCTGCTTGCTTTGTCTCTCTGTGTAGAACCTCTCTCCCTGTTTGCTTTGTCTCTCTGTGTAGAACCTCTCCCTGCTTGCTTCAATGCTTCCTCTCTGTGTGTCTCCTTTGCCTCCTTCATTGCAGCCTGACTCTCCACTGTCCGTCTCACTACTCTCTGTAAAGCAAAGTTATTTTGTTATGATAACTTATAGTAGCCCACATTTATGATTATAGCTAGCTTAATTTCAGTCAAATACTCCTGCTGAGGTCAGGCTCTGTACAACGTTAGCTTCATCCTTCCAGCCAGTTAGTTATAACTAATTACCTGGCTTCTAGCTAGACATCTGACTGAAATTCCAGAGACTATTTACCAGTTGTACACTTAATCTCCATGAGTCAGGTTTTTTTTGTGATTAGGGGATGTCTGTTGACACAAAAGGAGTCGAGGGATGTAACCTCCCCCCTCCCCCTCAAAAAAAGACTTACTATAGCAGTTTTGCACAGATCCATACAACTATGGGTGCCTCATCCTACGAAACGACACCGAGTTACGCTTCCACAGGCTAGATAGATCATTTGGTTAATTGCCTCGTCTTCCATAAAACAACCCTGACCTTATCAAGGTGTGTGTCAATTTAACATGTTTATTTATTCCTGAAACGCATTTCTCGCTGATATGAAAGATATGGTCCTAATGCTTCCAAAAGCGTACAGTAAATGATACAGTACCGTAAAATGTTCAGACCGAAACGTCGGGGGATCTTTAACCTTACAGAAGACACCTTCGCCCGGTGACTTGTGTGTGTGAGCTGAGAGTCTCGATACTAGCATGTTAGATAGCAATGTGTGGCTGTCGGGCAAGTCTTCAGGTAAACAGATATAACACCACTATTTGCTAAAAATTGAAATTCTACAGGAAAAAATAAGAAGTTCTGAAATAAATGCAGATACGACAATATAAACATTCACATGAGCCATCTCGCTCGCTAATGTTGAATATTGACCATGATTTGGCCAATGTTAGTTAAATTAGCAGGCTATGGTAATTATCAAGGGATAAGGTCAAGTTGTCCGTCGTTGTCCCGTTAAGTACAACAACTTTAACACGCGACAAGAGACAAAACACCTATTTTCACTTAGTCCTGTGTCTTACCTTGTTTCCACTAACGCTGTCGGGATCCGCTCCTCTTCCTCTCATCCTTAACTCAGTCATGTCTTTCACCTTATAGTTAACTCAACACATTAAAAACGACCCTGGAATAAAAACAAGAAGTTAAGAGGATTTTCGGCTATCATTGAAATAACCGTCCGTTTCTGCAATATTGATGTATATTGTGACAGATCATTAACAAAACAGTAGGAACCTTCTCTCAACCGAATGTGTTGCATTTGTTTATCGCCGCAGTCGTTTCTTGGCGCTGCGGTGAACGAACAGCCTATCCCGAACGACCGGTCTATCCGAACAGCCTATCCCGAACGACCGGTATATCCGAACAGCCTATCCCGAACGACCGGTCTATCCGAACAGCCTATCCCGAACGACCTGTCTATCCGAACAGCCTATCCCGAAGTCTCTTTCTGACTGACTCAACTAAGGGAGTTCTATTAACCTGAACCGCGGGTGAACTGATTTATGTCCCGTGAACCGGCAAATGTGGTGAGGGAGAAGCGCCCTCTTAAAATCGAATAGTAATCTGCGACGCTTGGTCATGTTGTTAATAATAAAGAAGCTTGTTGCGTTCAGAATTATACAACATATATTTTCCATAAAATCATTCAGTGGGTAGGCATTTCATTTTGTATTTTCTTTAAGCATTCACTTTTGCATGTGAACACAGAATCCTACTCACTACTCTACGTGCTTAGTCTAGAATTGGCTACCTCATTTTTATTTTGAGACAATTTCGCCACGGCCTTTGACCTGGGTACGTGGCTCACCCCCGAGAGGCAGTTCGGTTCCAAAACGAATGCAATCACTGGGGTAAATCCGAGCATGATAATCGAATCCCCTCAATAATGGCTTGAAATAGCGCTGCTTCTTCCGCTCCGCAGTGGCGACACAACAGCGCAGATGGTGATACAAAGATAGGACTGCATTGTTGGCACTATTGCATTTTCTGTGAAGGTATTTTCCTGTTGATAGCCTGTCATCACGTGACCTATAGTAAACGTGTATGTAAATTATGCTTTTAATTTATCAAAGTAACGGTTCCATATAGAACTCTTGTCCCGTAGCCTGGTAGTTAGAGCTTTGGGCCAATAACCGGAAGGTTGCTAGATCGAATCCCCGAGCTGACAAGGTAAATATCTTTCATTCTGCCCCTGAACAAGGCAGTTAATCAACATCCACGGCTCCCCAGGGTTAAGGCAGCCCCCCCCCCCCTCTGATTCAGAGGGGTTAGGTTAAATGTGGAAGACACATTTCAGTTGGACAACTGATTAGGTATCTCCCCTTTCCGTGTACAATAACCCATTTAGAACACCCTTACTCCCCTCAAACCAGGTTATAGGATAAACCTTTGCTATATATTTTTATTTTATTTATCTAGCGACACTGGGCCAATTTTGCGCTGCCCTATGGGACTCACAATCACGGCAGGATGTGATACAGCCTGGATTCAAACCAGAGACTGCAGTGACACCTCTTGCATTGAGGATGCAGTGCCTTAGACTGCACCGCCACTCGGGAGCCCTTTTTATATTACATTCTGAAGTAAATATGGCTCTGGGATCAACGCGTGTCAACATAACAGCAGTATTGGTTTACATACGTTACGAATAAAACACACATACACACATAGCTCTAATTGGTGGTAAACAGCAAGTATTTAATGAAATTATACGTACCAGATCTATTGTATTATTGTTACAGTTTCTGTAGGGGTTATTCTACGGTTCTTCTCATTGTTGTACTGAACACATATACACAATGAACATTCAGCTATCATCACAGATTGCACACTAGATACTGTAGTAATGCAGTCTAATACAAGACCATCAAAAATAATACATTATTTAAATTTGATCAGTCCTTATTTTTTCTTCTTCTTCCATAAAGAATAGAAAAAGGCCACCCAGAGTTGGGGTACATCTCCAGCACTCCCATCGTAACTGTACACCGACCTATCGCTTCGGGGGTTAATAATGGCTTAAAAAACAAACTCATAAGACTGACAATGCGCCGGAAAAAAATAAAAATCACGAAAACAAAAAATAAACAACAAAAAAATAATTAATGTAAATAAAACATGTTCAATGCAACTGGACACAAAATCAGTTGTGTTAATCCACACACAACACGTAACAACTTCCTGACATTAAAA
The DNA here is from genome assembly GCF_021184085.1 of Oncorhynchus gorbuscha. Lineage (NCBI taxonomy): Eukaryota > Metazoa > Chordata > Actinopteri > Salmoniformes > Salmonidae > Oncorhynchus > Oncorhynchus gorbuscha. The sequence goes on from NC_060177.1 coordinate 92,053,674, forward strand.
AAAAATATGGAAAAACTCAGTTAATATTTGCATAAATACTTTATACAGTTCATTTCACTCTGGATAAGAAGTGAACCCTTTCCTTTAAAAAAAATGGTTGCCTGACAACATAAAATTAGCATTCGATAAAAATCACGATTCGTATTCCTTTCTAAACTTGTTTGTTTGTTATTATTTGTTTGTTTTTGTACATGGAGAAGGTGGAAATAATAAACTCGGATGAATAATAATAATAATAACAATAATAAGCCATCTGGTTTATTTTGAAGTTGCTTAGTAACAGACATGTTATCAGCTGGCTGTTATGATACAGTACATACCTAGAGTGATTTACCAATAGCAATAAGAGTGCATATAACACGGAGGGGGGGTCGTCACACTGTATTCGATCATTAACAACTCATTGACTGCACGTGTGTTACAGCTCGAAGTGTTTTACCTGTCAGAAGAGATTCTCCAAAAAATAAAAGTTACAAAAAATAAAGTGTAAAAAATAAAAAGTGATTTCTAGTTTAAGAAAGCAGCACTTCAATGCACTGTTGCCCACAGCGTCATCAACATACAGAACACGACGAATGAACGAGGAGGGATGCAGATCGATGACGAATCATGACCACAAACTATGATCGCATTTCACGGTCCCCACATATACATCGAGAACTACTTCTAACGTAGCTAGCTAACGACATCTCAAGAGTGAAATGTAACGAGCAAGTCGCTTTTCTTGTGACCGACAGAGGATGTCATGCTGCAATCAACTATAGAGATCGTCCTCAGTCAAATATATATATATCGAGGTGATCCTTGTATCCCCAAACGTTCCAGATACAACTGTACAACCTAACTTGCTTTCATTTTAGTAGATGTAAAACACCTAGAACATTTTAGATTATCTCTCACTAATACACACGACTGGGTCTCATCTTTAGTTCTACTGCAGCTATTCCATAGGACTCTCTGGTTAACTGGGTCTCATCTCTACTTCTACTGCAGCTATTCCATAGGTCTCTCTGGTTAACTGGGTCTCATCTCTAGTTCTACTGCAGCTATTCCATAGGTCTCTCTGGTTAACTGGGTCTCATCTTTAGTTCTACTGCAGCTATTCCATTGGTCTCTCTGGTTAACTGGGTCTCATCTTTAGTTCTACTGCAGCTATTCCATAGGACTCTCTGGTTAACTGGGTCTCATCTCTAGTTCTACTGCAGCTATTCCATCTCTGGTTAACTGGGTCTCTGGTTAACTGGGTCTCATCTCTAGTTCTACTGCAGCTATTCCATAGGTCTCTCTGGTTAACTGGGTCTCATCTCTAGTTCTACTGCAGCTATTCCATAGGTCTCTCTGGTTAACTGGGTCTCATCTCTAGTTCTACTGCAGCTATTCCATAGGTCTCTCTCTGGTCTAACTGGCTATTCCATAGTCTCAACTGGGTCTCATCTCTAGTTCTACTGCAGCTATTCCATAGGACTCTCTGGTTAACTGGGTCTCATCTCTAGTTCTACTGCAGCTATTCCATAGGTCTCTCTGGTTAACTGGGTCTCATCTTTAGTTCTACTGCAGCTATTCCATAGGACTCTCTGGTTAACTGGGTCTCATCTCTAGTTCTACTGCAGCTATTCCATAGGTCTCACTGGTTAACTGGGTCTCATCTCTAGTTCTACTGCAGCTATTCCATAGGACTCTCTGGTTAACTGGGTCTCATCTCTAGTTCTACTGCAGCTATTCCATAGGTCTCTCTGGTTAACTGGGTCTCATCTCTAGTTCTACTGCAGCTATTCCATAGGACTCTCTGGTTAACTGGGTCTCATCTCTAGTTCTACTGCAGCTATTCCATAGGACTCTCTGGTTAACTGGGTCTCATCTCTAGTTCTACTGCAGCTATTCCATAGGTCTCACTGGTTAACTGGGTCTCATCTCTAGTTCTACTGCAGCTATTCCATAGGACTCTCTGGTTAACTGGGTCTCATCTCTAGTTCTACTGCAGCTATTCCATAGGTCTCTGGTTAACTGGGTCTCATCTCTAGTTCTACTGCAGCTATTCCATAGGTCTCCATATGAGAATCAATGTATAAATTAGTGTAATGCTACTCTTTCTCATCCACTTAGACTGGGAGAGCAGAGGTCCTGACCTAGACGGGGGGGGGGGCAGAGGTCCTGACCTAGACGGGGGGAGCAGAGGTCCTGACCTAGAGGTCCTGACCTAGACGGGGGGAGCAGAGGTCCTGACCTAGACGGGGGGGGGGGAGCAGAGGTCCTGACCTAGACGGGGGGGGAGCAGAGGTCCTGACCTAGACGGGGGGGAGCAGAGGTCCTGACCTAGACGGGGGGGGGACGGGGGGGGAGCAGAGGTCCTGACCTAGACGGGGGGAGCAGAGGTCCTGACCTAGACGGGGGGGGCAGAGGTCCTGACCTAGACGGGGGGGAGCAGAGGTCCTGACCTAGACGGGGGGAGCAGAGGTCCTGACCTAGACGGGGGGGGGCAGAGGTCCTGACCTAGACGGGGGGGGAGCAGAGGTCCTGACCTAGGGGGGGAGCAGAGGTCCTGGAGCAGCAGAGGTCCTGACCTAGACGGGGGGAGCAGAGGTCCTGACCTAGACAGGGGGGAGCAGAGGTCCTGACCTAGACGGGGGGAGCAGAGGTCCTGACCTAGACGGGGGGGGGAGCAGAGGTCCTGACCTAGACGGTGAGAGCAGAGGTCCTGACCTAGACGGGGGGGGAGCAGAGGTCCTGACCTAGACGGGGGGGAAGCAGAGGTCCTGACCTAGACGGGGGGGAGCAGAGGTCCTGACCTAGACGGTGGAGCAGAGGTCCTGACCTAGACGGGGGGGGGGGGGGGGCAGAGGTCCTGACCTAGACGGGGGGAGCAGAGGTCCTGACCTAGACGGGGGGAGCAGAGGTCCTGACCTAGACGGGGGGAGGAGCAGAGGTCCTGACCTAGACAGGGGGGGGAGCAGAGGTCCTGACCTAGACAGGGGGGGGGGCAGCAGGGTCCTGACCTAGACAGGGGGGAAGCAGAGGTCCTGACCTAGACAGGGGGGGAAGCAGAGGTCCTGACCTAGACAAGCAGAGGTCCTGACCTAGACGGGGGGCGGAAGCAGAGGTCCTGACCTAGACGGGGGGCGGAAGCAGGGGACCTAGACGGGGGGCGGAAGCAGAGGTCCTGACCTAGACGGGGGGGAGCAGAGGTCCTGACCTAGACGGGGGGGGGGGGAGCAGGGGGACAGGGGGGGGCAGAGGTCCTGACCTAGACAGGGGGGGGAGCAGGGTCCTGACCTAGACAGGGGGGGGGGAGCAGAGGTCCTGACCTAGACGGGGGGAGCAGAGGTCCCTGACCTAGACCTAGGGGGGGCAGAGGTCGCCGTACACTAATGCTATACACTATCTCTACAATACAGCAACTACAGTAGCATAGCAAGAGCAATGCAGTAATGAGATGTGATCAAAACAGATGAATCTATCACACATATATTGTGTATATTCTATTTCAGATGATGAACCCATGATGATTTACCTCCAGGCGAAACACTAGTAATGTCCTATGGAGACCACAGATCAATGGAGGTATCAAATAAATATTGCTATGGTAACGGGAAGGAAAGCCTAGAAACCAAACTGTTTATTATCTACACATAGTCACTTTAATAACTCTACCTACATGTACATATTACCTCAATTACCTCCACTAACCGGTGCCCCCTGCACATTGACTCTGTACCGGTACCTCCTGTATATAGCCTCCACATTGACCCAGTACCAGTACCCCCTGTATATAGCCTCCACATTGACCCAGTACCGGTACCCCCTGTATATAGCCTCCACATTGACCCAGTACCGGTACCCCCTGTATATAGCCTCCACATTGACCCAGTACCGGTACCCCCTGTATATAGCCTCCACATTGACCCAGTACCGGTACCCCCTGTATATAGCCTCCACATTGACCCAGTACCGGTACCCCCTGTATATAGCCTCCACATTGACTCTGTACCGGTACCCCCTGTATATAGCCTCCACATTGACTCTGTACCGGTACCCCCTGTATATAGCCTCCACATTGACTCTGTACCGGTACCCCCTGTATATAGCCTCCACATTGACCCAGTACCTCCTGGTACCCCAGTACCTGTATATAGCCTCCACATTGACTCTCCTGTATATAGCCTCCACATTGACTCTGTACCGGTACCCCCTGTATATAGCCTCCACATTGACCCAGTACCGGTACCCCCTGTATATAGCCTCCACATTGACCCAGTACCTCCTGTATATAGCCTCCACATTGACCCAGTACCTCCTGTATATAGCCTCCACATTGACCCAGTACCTCCTGTATATAGCCTCCACATTGACCCAGTACCTCCTGTATATAGCCTCCACATTGACCCAGTACCTCCTGTATATAGCCTCCACATTGACCCAGTACCTCCTGTATATAGCCTCCACATTGACCCAGTACCTCCTGTATATAGCCTCCACATAGACCCAGTACTATTGTTATTTTACTGCTGCTCTTTAATTATTTGTTACTTAAAAAATATAAAAAATTAACTCAACAATTATTTTACTTGACACTTATTTTTTTCTTAAAACTGTATTGTTTAGTTAAAGGGCATGTAAATTAATCATTTCACGGTAAGATCCACACCTGTTGTATTCCGCGCATGTGACAAATAAACAATAAACAAATAACATTTGATTTGATATGATATTTTCTCCAGTCTTGATAAAAACAACAACAATAACATAATCTGGGAACTAAATTGTTCGGTGGGGGAGGGGGGGGGGGGTTACGTGTTCCAAACTAAAGCCTGCATGGTAGATACAAGACAGACACGGTTAGCTCATCATACATACTACTCAGCGTGATATATATATATCAAAACAATTTGGCGAAGAAAAGACATGACGCAATCTCACTTTAATGGCAGTCGCTTGACACTGTGGGCAACTCACACATCAAACTCACACATTGTAATAAAAAAATAATGTCAAAAGAAATGAAGAAGTCATTGCATAACTAGAAACTGTAATGTCAACCCACAAACACTTATTACTATTATTATAACATTCATAGTCCCCCCCCACCCCCCACCCCCCCCGTCATTATCATCGTCCACATCCCAAATAGCGTCCCTAATTCTCTTATAGTGGACTTGCTCTTTGCACCCTATTCTCATAGGACTCTGGTCAAAAGTAGTGCGCTACGTAGGGAATAGGGTGCCAATTGGAACGTAGCAGTTCTCATTCCCTCTGGGCTTCCGTGACATTATAGACTAACATTACACACATTCCTTTAGTTTTTAAAGCCGGGAATGATTAGTCACAATCACTTTTTTTTTTTTTGTCCTCGACAACCATGAATAGAATTATTTTATCCGTTTTTTCCCCTCTCTACCCCCCCACCCCCTCCTGCTCGTTAAAAAGGTCAATGTTAAGTATTTACATTATAAACAAGTTTAGAACTGAAGGACTTTTCTGTTGGTGTCTAAGATCTAATGGTGAGATACATGGAGGATAGAGCTGAGGGGCAGCGTTTTATTTTGTGACTGTGAAAGAAAGCGAGAAATTAGATTGTTTTAACGAACTCTCCCCTCACACTCTTCTCTCTCTATTTGATAGGCTTTTTCTATCTACCCCCCCCCCCCCCCAGTCTTCTTCATACTAAACTAACTACCACAGTTACGGAAACAATCGCCACAGTTCAAATCGGTGATCCCTTTTAGTCTGCGTCATTCAGTGCGTTACATGTGGTTACTGGACAGGTGTGTGTAGAGGGGTGCATTGGGGGAGGTGTGTGTGTGTGGGGGGGGTGCGAGAGAGAGAACGGGCACAACATAGGCTTTCCGCTGTAGTGGTGTGGGACCGAGGACCTTGGTTAGTTTCTGCATCCGTCCTCAGCGCTGCGCTCGTGCTGCAGGTTATAGTAACAGTTCTGACAGACCCTCACCGGGGATGAGATCTTCAGACGCTTGATCTCAGACTGGAAACGACTACACCTGGGAGAGATAGAAGAAAGAGAGAGAGAGAGAAAGAGAGACAGACAGAGAGAGAGAGAAGAAATAGAGACAGAGAGAGAGAGAAGAAAGAGAGAGAGAGAAGAAAGAGAGACAGAGAGAGAGAGAAGAAAGAGAGAGAGACAGAGAGAGAGAAGAAAGAGAGACAGAGAGAGAGAAGAAAGAGAGAGAGACAGAGACAGAGAGAGAAGAAAGAGAGACAGAGACAGACAGAGATAGACAGATAGAGAAGAAAGAGAGCGAGAGAGAGAGAAGAAAGAGAGAGAGACAGCGAGAGAGAAGAAAGAGAGAGAGACAGCGAGAGAGAAGAAAGAGAGAGAGACAGCGAGAGAGAAGAAAGAGAGAGAGACAGCGAGACAGCGAGAGAGAAGAAAGAGAGAGACACTAGTGCACAGTGCTTGGTCCCTGGTAAAACTCCTTGAGGTTATGTTTAGGGGCTGTACAATATTTTAGTTTTGATATTATAGCGGGTTCATTGATGGTTAACCATTTCAGCAGCCTTTTCCGGCCATCTAGAGGACTGATGCTGCAAAGGATTGGGGCGACAGGTAACCTAGCGGTATGAGCGTTGGACCAGTACCCGAAAGGTTGCTGGTTCCAATACCCGAGACAAGGACGAAATCTCTGTCGATGTGCCCTTGATTAAGGCAAGTAACCCTAATTGGCTAACTGTTATTAAATGTGTCAATTCATTTAATTGTATCTGTCCCTTTTAACAAATAAACACGATGACGAATGATTATTGTTGATAATCGTTCTACATTAACCCCAACATTTTTTGTTGTTGCCCCGAACCCTGACTCGCAGATACTTACTTCTGACAGAAGAGCTGTCCACAGTTCCTGCAGTGGTGACGTCTCTCCGTGAGGGAGAAACGGACGGTACAGCCAGAACAGCTGTCCACAACCTCGTCCTTCACCCAGTGGTCAGCAGCAGAACGACCAGGCTGGTCACTCACCGACCAGCTGAACACTCTGCCACGACCATCACCCACCAGGATCTTACTGTGGTCCCTGGGGGAGGGGGAGAGACAAACGCACACAGAGAGGAGAGAGAAGGGGAGGCAGGGAGAGAGAGTAGAGAGGTAGGAAAGAGAGAGAGTAGAGGGGGAGAAAGAGAGAGAGAAGGGGAGGCAAGGAGAGAGAGTAGAGGTAGGAAAGAGAGAGAGTAGAGAGGGGGAGAAAGAGAGAGAGAAGGGGAGGCAGGGAGAGAGAGTAGAGAGGTAGGAAAGAGAGAGAGTAGAGGGGGAGAAAGAGAGAGAAGGGGAGGCAAGGAGAGAGAGTAGAGAGGTGGGAAGAAAGAGTGAGGGAGAAGATTACTGCCACCATGCAACTATAACGCATCTTTCTCTGTACACTAAACTGTCTTGTGAATACTGTCTATATCTCTATACAACCTCCACCTCTAAACTGTCTTGTGAATACTGTCTATATCTCTATACAACCTCCACACTAAACTGTCTTGTGAATACTGTCTATATCTCTATACAACCTCCACCTCTAAACTGTCTTGTGAATACTGTCTATATCTCTATACAACCTCCACCTCTAAACTGTCTTGTGAATACTGTCTATATCTCTATACAACCTCCACCTCTAAACTGTCTTGTGAATACTGTCTATATCTCTATACAACCTCCACCTCTAAACTGTCTTGTGAATACTGTCTATATCTCTATACAACCTCCACCTCTAAACTGTCTTGTGAATACTGTCTATATCTCTATACAACCTCCACCTCTAAACTGTCTTGTGAATACTGTCTATATCTCTATACAACCTCTACCTCTAAACTGTCTTGTGAATACTGTCTATCTCTCTATACAACCTCCACCTCTAAACTGTCTTGTGAATACTGTCTATCTCTCTATACAACCTCCACCTCTAAACTGTCTTGTGAATACTGTCTATATCTCTATACAACCTCCACCTCTAAACTGTCTTGTGAATACTGTCTATATCTCTATACAACCTCCACCTCTAAACTGTCTTGTGAATACTGTCTATATCTCTATACAACCTCCACCTCTAAACTGTCTTGTGAATACTGTCTATATCTCTATACAACCTCCACCTCTAAACTGTCTTGTGAATACTGTCTATATCTCTATACAACCTCCACCTCTAAACTGTCTTGTGAATACTGTCTATATCTCTATACAACCTCCACCTCTAAACTGTCTTGTGAATACTGTCTATATCTCTATACAACCTCCACCTCTAAACTGTCTTGTGAATACTGTCTATATCTCTATACAACCTCCACCTCTAAACTGTCTTGTGAACGAGGTCTCTGTCACATATACATTTCAATGCAGTGAGGTACAGACAGACAGACAGACCACCTACTTGGAGATGGCGAGGGATGTGATCTCAGCTGGGTGAGCGTTGTCCTTCCGGTTGAATGCAGTGTGCATGGTCAGTTTACTACGGAACACCAGCTGTCGCTCCCATCTGTAGCCTACACACACACACACACACACACACACACACACACACACACACACACACACACACACACACACACACACACACACACACACACACACACACACACACACACACACACACACACACACACACACACACACACACACACACACACACACACACAATTTAGTGGCAGCACTTTAACAATGCACTAGCTAGAGGACACGCACGCACGCACACACACACACACACACACAACACCCACAAACTCAGACCACCTGGAAAACACACCCAGCAGTATACATAACTCTGTATTACTGTGGTTTGGTCTGTACCTGCTCTGAGCTGGTTATAGGGCCGTGCCTCCATGGTGGTGGGGTGTACGGGCTGAGGGACCCCCCCATGGCCTGCTATGGGGTGCGGAGGGTGAAGCTGGGGGTGAGGGTGGATCCCTGGTTTGAGGGGTGTCTGTCCCGTCTGTCCCTCGGAGTAGTTGACGAACACAAAGCCGTCCTTCTCGTCCAGGCTGAGGGTGTCTGACCAGCGTCGGGAGTCATCTGACCCGCTGTCCACTGACCAGGAGGCCCCTGGCCGACCCCCGGGGGCACCGGGACCCCTAGGAACTGCAGAAAAAAAAGCATTTTATTTTTGGGTTGCAAAGTAGTAAGAATAGGGTAGGTTTAGCTAATAAACTATAGAACTTAAGTGATCAAACCTAAAATGAATGAAGATTAACATTCTCATACAAGCTCTACCTCTGTATGGGACAGTACAGAGAGCGATTAACTGACTGACTGACTGATTAACTGATTAACTGACTGATTAACTGACTGACTGATTAACTGATTAACTGACTGATTAACTGACTGACTGATTAACTGACTGATTAACTGACTGACTGATTAACTGACTGATTAACTGACTGACTGATTAACTGACTGACTGACTGACTGATTAACTGACTGACTGATTAACTGACTGACTGATTAACTGACTGACTGACTGATTAACTGACTGACTGACTGATTAACTGACTGACTGACTGATTAACTGACTGACTGACTGATTAACTGACTGACTAACAGACTGGCTGATTAACTGACTGACTGATTAACTGACTGACTGATTAACTGACTGGCTGATTAACTGATTAACTGACTGACTGATTAACTGACTGATTAGCTGATTAACTGACTGACTGATTAACTGACTGACTAACAGACTGGCTGATTAACTGACTGGCTGATTAACTGACTGATTAACTGACTGACTGACTAACTGACTGGCTGATTAACTGATTAACAGACTGGCTGATTAACTGACTGACTGACTAACTGACTGATTAACTGACTGACTGACTAACTGACTGGCTGATTAACTGACTGACTGACTAACTGACTGATTGACTGACTAACTGACTGATTAACTGACTGACTGACTAACTGACTGGCTGATTAACTGACTAACTGACTGACTGACTAACTGACTGGCTGATTAACTGACTGACTGATTAACTGACTGACTGACTAACTGACTGGCTGATTAACTGATTAACTGACTGATTAACTGACTGGCTGATTAACTGACTGACTGATTAACAGACTGGCTGATTAACAGACTGACTGACTAACTGACTGACTGACTAACTGACTGACTGATTAACTGATTAACAGACTGGCTGATTAACTGACTGACTGATTAACAGACTGGCTGATTAACTGACTGACTGATTAACAGACTGGCTGATTAACTGACTGATTGACTAACTGACTGGCTGATTAACTGACTGACTGATTAACTGACTGATTAACTGACTGACTGACTAACTGACTGGCTGATTAACTGACTGACTGATTAACTGACTGATTAACTGACTGACTGACTAACTGACTGGCTGATTAACTGATTAACTGACTGATTAACTGACTGACTGACTAACTGACTGGCTGATTAACTGACTGACTGATTAACTGACTGATTAACTGACTGACTGACTAACTGACTGGCTGATTAACTGATTAACTGACTGATTAACTGACTGGCTGATTAACTGACTGATTAACTGACTGGCTGATTAACTGACTGACTGACTAACTGACTGGCTGATTAACTGACTGATTTAACTGACTGATTAACTGACTGACTGACTAACTGACTGGCTGATTAACTGACTGACTGATTAACTGACTGATTAACTGACTGACTGGCTGATTAACTGATTAACTGACTGACTGACTAACTGACTGGCTGATTAACTGACTGACTGATTAACTGACTGATTAACTGACTGACTGACTAACTGACTGGCTGATTAACTGATTAACTGACTGATTAACTGACTGGCTGATTAACTGACTGATTAACTGACTGATTAACTGACTGGCTGATTAACTGACTGATTAACTGGCTGATTAACAGACTGGCTGATTAACTGACTGGCTGATTAACTGACTGACTGAAAGCTCAGGGCACCGGGACCCTCAGGATCTACAGACCATTAATGACGGGTGGTTGTCTGTACTCTTGAAAGGTCCTTTATACCAGATAGTGTCTGTTACAGGTATGTAGGAATCAAAACAGCATTATATCAGATAGTGTCTGTTACAGGTATGTAGGAATCAAAACAGCATTATATCAGATAGTGTCTGTTACAGGTATGTAGGAATCAAAACAGCATTATATCAGATAGTGTCTGTTACAGGTATGTAGGAATCAAAACAGCATTATATCAGATAGTGTCTGTTACAGGTATGTAGGAATCAAAACAGATAGTGTCTGTTATATGTAGGAATCAAAACAGCATTATATCAGATAGTGTCTGTTACAGGTATGTAGGAATCAAAACAGCATTATATCAGATAGTGTCTGTTACAGGTATGTATCAAAACAGCATTATACCAGGAATATGTAGGAATCAAAACAGCATTATATCAGATAGTGTCTGTTACAGGTATGTAGGAATCAAAACAGCATTATATCAGATAGTGTCTGTTACAGGTATGTAGGAATCAAAACAGCATTATATCAGATAGTGTCTGTTACAGGTATGTAGGAATCAAAACAGCATTATATCAGATAGTGTCTGTTACAGGTATGTAGGAATCAAAACAGCATTATATCAGATAGTGTCTGTTACAGGTATGTAGGAATCAAAACAGAATCAGAAACAGCATTATACCAGATAGTGTCTGTTACAGGTATGTAGGAATCAAAACAGCATTATATCAGATAGTGTCTGTTACAGGTATGTAGGAATCAAAACAGCATTATATCAGATAGTGTCTGTTACAGGTATGTAGGAATCAAAACATGAGAGATGGAGAAAAATATTAGAATATAATAGGTTTTAGCCAATTACCTATTCAACAAATGAAGTCATCAAATGATGAACATTGTCACACTCTGCCTTCATATAGGTAGGTCGACTGACTGACTGACTGACTGGCTGGCTGGCTGGCTGGCTGGCTGGCTGACTGACTGACTGATGACTGGCTGACTGGCTGGCTGGCTGGATCACTGGCTGACTGGATGATTGGCTGACTGGATGACTGGCTGACTGGCTGGCTGGCTGGATCACTGGCTGGCTGACTGGATGATTGGCTGACTGGATGACTGACTGGCTGGCTGGCTGGCCGGATGACTGGCTGACTGGATGATTGGCTGGCTGACTGACTGGCTGACTGGCTGGATGATTGGCTGGCTGGCTGGCTGGCTGGCTGACTGAATGGATGACTGGATGATTGGCTGGCTGGCTGACTGGCTGGCTGGCTGACTGGCTGGATGGCTGGCTGACTGAACGGATGACTGGATGATTGGCTGGCTGGCTGACTGAATGGATGACTGGCTGGCTGGCTGGCTGGCTGGCTGACTGACTGAATGGATGACTGGCTGGCAGGATGACTGGATGGCTGACTGGATGATTGGCTGGCTGAATGGATGACTGGATGGCTGACTGAATGGATGACTGGATGATTGGCTGGCTGGCTGAATGACTGGCTGGCTGGCTGACTAGCTGGCTGACTGGTAAACCAACCTTTGGGTCTGTGGACGGTGCTGCCTGGTTGGCTGCCTGATCCTCCCCCAACCGATCCAGCTCCTCCCCCAGCTGCCGCGTTGGGCAGAGGGGAGGGTTTGGACTCTGTGCTGAGGCAGGGCTCGTCTCCGTCTGATTCGCTGCTGTCTTCGTCAGCGTTCTGGCTCTCGGGTCCCTCTGCTGGAGACGAAGAGAAAGACTACTTTATTGCTCACAGGACACAGAGGCGGCATCCCCAATGGCACCCTATTCCCTACATAGTGCACTACTTTAGACCAGAGCCCTATGGCACCCTATTCCCTACATAGTGCACTACTTTAGACCAGAGCCCTATGGCACCCTATTCCCTAGATAGTGCACTACTTTAGACCAGAGCCCTATGGCACCCTATTCCATAGATAGTGCACTATTTTAGACCAGAGCCCTATGGCACCCTATTCCCTAGATAGTGCACTACTTTAGACCAGAGCCCTATGGCACCCTATTCCCTAGATAGTGCACTACTTTAGACCAGAGCCCTATGGCACCCTATTCCCTAGATAGTGCACTACTTTAGACCAGAGCCCTATGGCACCTTATTCTCTAGATAGTGCACTACTTTAGACCAGAGCCCTATGGCACCCTATTCCCTAGATAGTGCACTACTTTAGACCAGAGCCCTATGGCACCCTATTCCCTAGATAGTGCACTACTTTAGACCAGAGCCCTATGGCACCCTATTCCCTATATAGTGCACTATTTTAGACCAGAGCCCTATGGCACCCTATTCCCTAGATAGTGCACTATTTTAGACCAGAGCCCTATGGCACCCTATTCCCTAGATAGTGCACTACTTTAGACCAGAGCCCTATGGCACCCTATTCCCTAGATAGTGCACTACTTTAGACCAGAGCCCTATGGCACCCTATTCCCTAGATAGTGCACTACTTTAGACCAGAGCCCTATGGCACCCTATTCCCTAGATAGTGCACTACTTTAGACCAGAGCCCTATGGCACCCTATTCCCTAGATAGTGCACTACTTTAGACCAGAGCCCTATGGCACCCTATTCCCTAGATAGTGCACTACTTTAGACCAGAGCCCTATGGCACCCTATTCCCTAGATAGTGCACTACTTTAGACCAGAGCCCTATGGCACCCTATTCCCTACATAGTGCACTACTTTAGACCAGAGCCCTATGGCACCCTATTCCCTAGATAGTGCACTACTTTAGACCAGAGCCCTATGGCACCCTATTCCCTAGATAGTGCACTACTTTAGACCAGAGCCCTATGGCACCCTATTCCCTAGATAGTGCACTTATTTTGCAATGGACTTCATAGTGAAGGGGAGACATCCAGATGTCTTTTCGCTTCGTGATGAAATTATGACCTCACCAGTATTAGAGACTTAGTCACACACACACACACACACACACACACACACACACACACACACACACACACACACACACACACACACACACACACACACACACACACACACACACACACACACACACACACACACACACACACACACACACACACACACACACGGAGACCTACCCAGCTTGTCCTCTGTACAGCAGTCGGTTACATCAGGGGGCTCGATGGGCTCTGGAGCAGGGGTTTCTGGGACTTGTAGGAACTCCATCCTCCAGAACTACAGGAAGGAAGATTAGATTAGAAAACTTTAATGTCTTTGATGAGGAAACTCATTTTGAAGCAGAAATACACTACGTACAAAGAGTGACAGATACTAAGGGCTGGTTTCCCAGATTCAGATAAGCCTAAAATTGGACTAAAAATAACTTTCAATGGAGATTCCTCGTTGACCTTGCTTTTTTTGTTGTTGTTGTCCAGTTCTAGACTTCATCTGAAACCCCCCACAAAAAAAAATAAGATGGAGTAAGAGTAGGATGAGAAGAGGAAGGGAGGAAGTGTTGGTTACCCTGACGACGCCGTCGGAGTGTCCGGTGACGATGACGTTCTGCGTGTCCCATTCGTTCATCTCTGACACGCAGCAACAGAGGATCTGCTGTGAGCGGCCAGTGAAGGTGTTGGCGCTGGCTATGGGACTGCCGTTGATGCTCCACACATGGATGTAGGTGCCCGCCGAAGATACTATGTCTCCCTGTATATATATATATATACACACACACAGAGAGAGAGAGAGATAATCAAGTGATCAAGTTCACTTTGTTTGAAGTTTTAGCTAATGTACAGCTGAATACACAGAGCCTTCTGAAAGTATTCAGACCCCTAGACTTTTTCCACATTTTGTTTCATTTATTTTAAAATTGATTAAATTGCCCCCCAACCCCCCCTTCATCAATCTACACACAATACCCTATAATGATGAAATGAAAACAGGTTTTTAGAAAAAAAAAATATATATATGAAATATCACATTTACATAAGTATTCAGTATGTTTTTTCATAAATAAACAACTGTTGTGCTGAATTAAGTGTGAAGGAAATCTCGATCTGTTGCTCAGGTGATAATGAAAACCTCGCGGTATTCTGCAGACCTCGTCCACATCCTTCAACAAGCCAACAGCACTCTGACACTCCACAAACCGTGTGAGGCCATAAACAATACAAGAAACCACTCACCCAGAGGCAGTGTTTCTGGTGGGCCGGAGACTTTAACATATGGGGAGACTTGAAACCGTTCTACCGCACTTCTTCTAACACGCCACTAGGGGCACTAGAACCGCAGACTGCTTTTATTCTACCAACAGAAACACATGCAAGTCCTTCCCTCGTCCTCCCTTCAGCAAATCTGACCATGACTCTATTCTCCTGCGTACAAACAAATGCTCAAACAGGAAGTACCAGTGATGAGCTCAAACAGGAAGTGGTCCGATGAAACAGACAAGCCTACAAGACTGTTTTATCTAGCACAGACTGGAATATGTTCCTGAGATTCATCCGATAGCATTGAGGAGTTTACCACAGCAGTCACAGGCTTCATCAGTAAGTGCATAGACGATGGCGTCCCCACAGTGACTATAAGAACGTATATCCACCCCAAAAAGCATGGATTACAAGCACTATCCGCGCTGGGCTAAAGCTACCGCTTACCAGGAACAGTACACGGACGCGTAAAAGAAAGTTACAACCTCCGAGACATCAAACAAGCAAAAGGACAACATAGGAGGAGGGTAGAATCCTATTACACCTGCTCCAATGCTTGTCGTATGTGGCAGGGCTTGCAGACAGTAACAGATTACAAAGGGAAACCCAGCCGTGAGTTGCCTATGGACGCATAACTCCCAAATGAGCTACAAGCTTTTTATGCTCGATTGTATGAATATTTTTTATTTATTTGATTTGATTTATTTCACCTTATTTAACTAGGCAAGTCATAAAATAACACTGTGCCCTTGCGTAAAAAAGCCCCTTGTGTTTCCAGATGACCGTGTGATCTAGCTCTCCTGGGCCGACGCGAGCAAAACGTTTTAAACAGGTTAACAATCTCAAGGCCGACGGGCCAGACGGAATACCAGGGCGTGTTCTCAAAGCATGCACAGACCAGCTGACAAGTGTCTTCACTGACATGTTTAATCTCTCCTGGTCCCGGTCTGTAATCACAACATGTTTACTCTCTCCTGGTCCCGGTCTGTAATCCCAACATGTTTAATCTCTCCTGGTCCCAGTCTGTAATCCCAACATGTTTAATCTCTCCTGGTCCCGGTCTGTAATCACAACATGTTTAATCTCTCCTGGTCCCAGTCTGTAATCCCAACATGTTTAATCTCTCCTGGTCCCGGTCTGTAATCCCAACATGTTTAATCTCTCCTGGTCCCAGTCTGTAATCCCAACATGTTTCAAGCTGACCACCATTGTCCCTGTTCCCAAGGTAACCTGCCTAAATGACGACATCGCCCTGTGGCACTCACATCTTTAATATTGAAATGCTTTGAAAGGCTGGTCACGACACACACATCAACACCATCATCCCAGAAACCCTAGACCCACTCTCATTCACATACCGCCCCAACAAATCCACAGATGATGCAATCTCAATTGCACTTCACACTGCCCGCTCACCTGGACCAGAGGAAAAATGACTGTGAGAATGCTGGTCATAGTCTACAGCTCAGCGTTCAACACCATAGTGCCCTCCAAGCTCATCACCAAGATAAGGACCCTGGGACTGAACCCCTCCCTCTGCAACTGGATCCTGGACTTCCTGACGGGCTGGCCCCAGGCGGTGGGGGTAGACAACAACACCTCCGCCCCTCAGGGGTGTGTGTCTAGTCCCCTCCTGTACTCCCTGTTCATCCACGACTGCATGGCCACACAGGACTACAACACCATCATCAAGACAACGGTGTTAGAACTAATCTCTGACCGTGATGAGTCAACCAACAGGGAGGAGGTCAGAGACCTGGCAGTGTGGTGCCAGGACAACAACCTCTCCCTCAACATCAGTAAGAACAAGGAGTTGATTGTGGAATACAGGAGACAGACGGGAGAGTACGCCTCCCTCATCCACATCAAAAGGGCTGTTGTGAAGTGGGTTGAAAGGTTAAAGTTCCTTGGTGTCCCCATCACTAAAGACTTAACATAATCCACACAGGGCAGTCGTGAAAATGGCACGGCAGTGCCTCTCCCCCACAGGAGCCCTCGGCTCCTCAAAAAAACGTTCTACAGCTGCGAACATCGAGATCATCTTGACTGGCTGCATCACCGCTTGGACGACTGTCCTGGGTCGAGAGTTTCAAGTTCCTTGGTGTCCACGTCACCAACGAACTATCATGGTCCAAACACAGTAATGGCAGAACTAGAGTTGGTTTATAGTTGGACCAGAACTAGAGTTGGTTTATAGTTGGACCAGAACTAGAGTTGGTTTAAAGTTGGACCAGAACTAGAGTTGGTTTATAGTTGGACCAGAACTAGAGTTGATTTATAGTTGGACCAGAACTAGAGTTGGTTTATAGTTGGACCAGAACTAGAGATGGTTTATAGTTGGACCAGAACTAGAGTTGGTTTAAAGTTGGACCAGAACTAGAGATGGACCAGAACTAGAGTTGGTTTATAGTTGGACCAGAACTAGAGTTGGTTTATAGTTGGACCAGAACTAGAGTTGGTTTAAAGTTGGACCAGAACTAGAGTTGGTTTATAGTTGGACCAGAACTAGAGTTGGTTTATAGTTGGACCAGAACTAGAGTTGGTTTATAGTTGGACCAGAACTAGAGTTGGTTTATAGTTGGACCAGAACTAGAGTTGGTTTATAGTTGGACCAGAACTAGAGTTGGTTTATAGTTGGACCAGAACTAGAGTTGGTTTATAGTTGGACCAGAACTAGAGTTGGTTTATAGTTGGACCAGAACTAGAGTTGGTTTATAGTTGGACCAGAACTAGAGTTGGTTTATAGTTGGACCAGAACTAGAGTTGGTTTATAGTTGGACCAGAACTAGAGTTGGTTTATAGTTGGACCAGAACTAGAGATGGACCAGAACTAGAGTTGGTTTATAGTTGAACCAGAACTAGAGGTGTGAATACACCACCCACCGTGAGTTCCTGAGTGTGAATACACCACCCACCGTGAGTTCCTGAGTGTGAATACACCACCCACCGTGAGTTCCTGAGTGTGAATACACCACCCACCGTGAGTTCCTGAGTGTGAAAACACCACCCACCGTGAGTTCCTGAGTGTGAATACACCACCCACCGTGAGTTCGTTGATGCAAAGGGCGGAGACTGGGGCCCTGTGTCCTCTGAGCTGTGTGACGAAGGACAGTTTGTTGAGGTCCCAGATGATGCAGGTCCTGTCTCTAGAACCAGACACCAGGATGTGATACGCTGACGAGGCTGTCAGACAGGTTACTGTGTCTGTATGGCCCAGCAACGCCTGGCAGGGGAGAGGAGAGGGGAGGGACATACACACATGTTAAAAACACGGGTTACTGACATGTTCCATACAGGCACAGACACGCATTACACACCAGTTAAAAAGTGGCAGAGATACTATCTAATGGTGACTGTGTGTTTGTTGGGAAGTAGTTGGATTTTACACATTTTGTTACAGCCTTATATTGAAATGTCTGAAAGCATTTTATTTCTTCAATCTACACACAATACCCCATGATGCCATCACAATACCCCATGATGCCATCACAATACCCCATAATGACATCACAATACCCCATGATGCCATCACAATAACCCATGATGACATCACAATACCCCATAATGACATCACAATACCCCATGATGACATCACAATACCCCATGACGACATCACAATACCCCGTAATGACATCACAATACCCCGTAATGACATCACAATACCCCGTAATGACATCACAATACCCCATAATGACATCACAATACCCCATAATGACATCACAATACCCCATAATGACATCACAATACCCCATGATGACATCACAATACCCCATAATGACATCACAATACCCCATGATGACATCA
Source organism: Oncorhynchus gorbuscha (assembly GCF_021184085.1). Taxonomy (NCBI): domain Eukaryota; kingdom Metazoa; phylum Chordata; class Actinopteri; order Salmoniformes; family Salmonidae; genus Oncorhynchus; species Oncorhynchus gorbuscha. The sequence continues at coordinate 92,072,573 of NC_060177.1, forward strand.
CAATACCCCATGATGCCATCACAATACCCCATAATGACATCACAATACCCCATGATGCCAAAACAAAAACAGGTTTATAGAAATGTTTGCAAATGTATAAAAAAATAATTTAAAAAACATCACATTTACAAAAGTATTCAGACCCTTTACTCAGTACTGTGTTAAAGCATCTTTGACAGTGATTACAGAGAGATTACAGCCTCGAATCTTCTTGGGTATGACGCTACAAGCTTGGTACACCTGTATTTGGGGAGTTTCTCCCATTCTTCTCTGCAGATCCTCTCAAACTCTGCCAGGTTGGATGAGGAGCGTCGCTGCACAGCTATTTTCAGGTCTCTCCAGAGACGTTCTATCGGGTTCAAGTCCGGGTTCTGGCTGGCCCACTCAAGGACATTCAGAGACCTGTCCAGAAGCCACTCCTGCGTTATCTTGGCTGTGTGCTTAGGGTCGCTGTCATGTTGGAAGGTGAACCTTAGCTCCAGGCTGAGGTTCTGAGCGCTCTGGAGCAGGTTTTCATCAAGGATCTCTCTGTCCTTTGCTCCGTTCATCTTTCCCCTCGATCCTGACTAGTCTCCCAGTCCCTGCCGCTGAAAAACATTCTCACATCATGATGCTGCCACCACCACGCTTCACCGTAGGGATGGTGTCAGGTTTCCTACAGACGTGACGCTTGGCATTCAGGCAAAAGAGTTTAATCTTGGTTTCATCAGACCAGAAAATCTTGTGTCTCATGGTCTGAGAGACCTTTAGATGCCTTTTGGCAAACTCCAAGTGGGCTGTCATGTTCCTTTTACTGAGGAGTGGCTTCCATCTGGCCACTCTACCAGAAAGGCCTGATTGGTGGAGCGCTGCAGAGATGGAGGTCGCTGTGATCTTGGGGACCTTCAATGCTGCAGAAATGTTTCGGTACCCTTCCCCAGATCTGTGCCTCGACACAATCCTGTCCCGGAGCTCTACGGACAATTCCGTCGACCGCATGGGCTTGATTTTTGCTCTGACATGCACTGCCAACTGTGGGACCTTATATAGACAGGTGTGTGCCTTTCCAAATCATGTCCAATCAATTGAATTTACCACAGATAGGCTCCAATCAAGTTGTAGAAACATCTCAAGGGTGATCAATGGAAACAGGATGTACCTGTGCTCAATTTTGAGTCTCATAGCAAAGGGTCTGAATTCTTATGTAAATAAGGTATCTGTTTTAATTTTTTATACATTTGTGAAAATGTCTAAAAAACAGTTTTTCCTTTGTCATTATGAGGCATTGTGTGTAGATTGATGAATAAAAAGTTAGCTAAGCAGGGTTGGTCCTGGTCGGTCCCTGGATGGGAGACCAGATGCTGCTGGAAGTGGTGTTGGAGGGCCAGTAGGAGGCACTCTTTCCTCTGGTCTAAAACATTAATATCTCAATGCCCCAGGGCAGTGATTGGGGACATTGCCCTGTGTAGGGTGCCGTCTTTCAGATGGGACGTTAAACGGGTGTCCTGACACTCTGTGGACACTAAAGATCCCATGGTACTCATCTTAAGAGTAGGGGTGTTAACCCCAGTGTCCTGGCTAAATTCCCAAACTGGCCCTCAAACCATCATGGTCACCTAATCACCCCCAGCTTACAGTTGGCTCCTTCATCCCTACTATTCCCCAGGTCGTTGCTGTAAATGACCTGGTAAAATAAGATTGTCTGGTTACCTGTTTGAGTGTCTAGAGAATCTGGTTACCTGTTTGAGTGTCTAGAGAATCTGGTTACCTGTTTGAGTGTCTAGAGAGTCTGGTTACCTGAGAGTCTGGTTACCTGTTTGAGTGTCTAGAGAATCTGGTTACCTGTTTGAGTGTCTAGAGAATCTGGTTACCTGTTTGAGTGTCTAGAGAATCTGGTTACCTGTTTGAGTGTCTAGAGAATCTGGTTACCTGTTTGAGTGACTAGAGAGTCTGGTTACCTGTTTGAGTGACTAGAGAGTCTGGTTACCTGTTTGAGTGACTAGAGAGTCTGGTTACCTGTTTGAGTGACTAGAGAGTCTGGTTACCTGAGAGTCTGGTTACCTGTTTGAGTGACTAGAGAGTCTGGTTACCTGTTTGAGTGACTAGAGAGTCTGGTTACCTGTTTGAGTGTCTAGAGAGTCTGGTTACCTGAGAGTCTGGTTACCTGTTTGAGTGTCTAGAGAGTCTGGTTACCTGAGAGTCTGGTTACCTGTTTGAGTGTCTAGAGAGTCTGGTTACCTGTTTGAGTGACTAGAGAGTCTGGTTACCTGTTTGAGTGACTAGAGAGTCTGGTTACCTGAGAGTCTGGTTACCTGTTTGAGTGACAAGAGAGTCTGGTTACCTGAGAGTCTGGTTACCTGTTTGAGTGTCTGGTTACCTGTTTGAGTGTCTAGAGAGTCTGGTTACCTGTTTGAGTGACTAGAGAGTCTGGTTACCTGTTTGAGTGACTAGAGAGTCTGGTTACCTGTTTGAGTGTCTGGTTACCTGTTTGAGTGTCTAGAGAGACTGGTTACCTGAGAGTCTGGTTACCTGAGAGTCTGGTTACCTGTTTGAGTGTCTAGAGAGTCTGGTTACCTGAGAGTCTGGTTACCTGTTTGAGTGTCTAGAGAGTCTGGTTACCTGAGAGTCTGGTTACCTGTTTGAGTGTCTGGTTACCTGTTTGAGTGTCTAGAGAGTCTGGTTACCTGTTTGAGTGACTAGAGAGTCTGGTTACCTGTTTGAGTGACTAGAGAGTCTGGTTACCTGTTTGAGTGTCTGGTTACCTGTTTGAGTGTCTAGAGAGTCTGGTTACCTGAGAGTCTGGTTACCTGAGAGTCTGGTTACCTGAGAGTCTGGTTACCTGAGAGTCTGGTTATCTGAGAGTCTGGTTACCTATTTGAGAGTCTGGTTACCTATTTGAGAGTCTGGTTACCTGAGAGTCTGGTTACCTGAGAGTCTGGTTACCTGAGAGTCTGGTTACCTGAGAGTCTGGTTACCTGTTTGAGTGACTAGAGAGTCTGGTTACCAGTTTGAGTGACTAGAGAGTCTGGTTACCTGTTTGAGTGACTAGAGAGTCTGGTTACCTGTTTGAGTGTCTGGTTACCTGTTTGAGTGACTAGAGAGTCTGGTTACCTGAGAGTCTGGTTACCTGAGAGTCTGGTTATCTGAGAGTCTGGTTACCTATTTGAGAGTCTGGTTACCTATTTGAGAGTCTGGTTACCTATTTGAGAGTCTGGTTACCTGAGAGTCTGGTTACCTGAGAGTCTGGTTACCTGAGAGTCTGGTTACCTGAGAGTCTGGTTACCTGAGAGTCTGGTTACCTGAGAGTCTGGTTACCTGTTTGAGTGACTAGAGAGTCTGGTTACCTGTTTGAGTGACTAGAGAGTCTGGTTACCTGTTTGAGTGACTAGAGAGTCTGGTTACCTGTTTGAGTGACTAGAGAGTCTGGTTACCTGAGAGTCTGGTTACCTGTTTGAGTGACTGTCTGGTTACCTGTTTGAGTGACTAGAGAGTCTGGTTACCTGTTTGAGTGTGAGGGTCTTGGCCCTCTCCTTGGATGTGCCCGTCTCCCAGACACAGATGGCAGTGCTGGTTCCCCCGGTGATGACCAGCTTGGGGTTGGGGCAGATGGCACACAGGATCTGACCCCACTCTGACAGACACTCATACACCACCACCGCCTAGAGGAGGAGAGAAGGGATTGGTTAGCCAGCGCGAAGGAGAGAGGGGATTGGTCAGTCAGGTGGAAGGAGAGAGGGGATTGGTCAGTCAGGTGGAAGAAGAGAGGGGATTGGTCAGTCAGGTGGAAGGAGAGAGGGGATTGGTTAGTCAGGGGGGAGGAGAGAGGGGATTGGTCAGTCAGGGGGGAGGAGAGAGGAGATTGGTTAGGGGGGAGGAGAGAGGGGATTGGTTAGTCAGGGGGAAGGAGAAAGGGGAGAGGTTAGTCAGGGGGAAGGAGAAAGGGGAGTGGTTAGTCAGGGGGAAGGAGAGAGGGGATTGGTTGGTCAGGGGAGCAGGAGGTTAGGGAAGGGTAATGCTGCCTTAACTCCAGGGGGCACTGCTGCCCCACAGGATTTAGTCTCTAGGCAAGGTTAATTATTTCCTCCATTCCTTGCATTCTCTCCTCGTCTCCTCGTCTCCTTCTCAACTGTATTGGAGGAGAAGGTCAAAGATGACTCTCCTCTGACCTTCTTCTCCGATGGGTTTTGAGGAGGAGAGGAATCAAAGAAAGACGAACTGAGATAGAGCCATAGACATTGTCAAAACAACACCACAGAAATAGAATTGAGTTGCAGAATGAATTCCATGACTGCAACATGTCTTGATTAACATGCACGGTCACGCCTGCACTGAGACCCAGAGACAGCAGTCTGACCTGGTTAGTTAGAGAGATAGTTGGCCAGTCTGCAGCGGAGGTCAGCGAGTGTGTGCTTACCTTGTCGGACTCCTAGTTGGCCAGTCTGCAGCTGAGGTCAGCGAGTGTGTGCTTACCTTGTCGGACTCATAGTTGGCCAGTCTGCAGGAGAGGTCAGCGTAACCCCAGGCAAAGGTCTTGTTCCAGACAGGAGGTTGGAGGACTTTATTCTGTTCCACAGCCAGAATGCCTTTCTCAGTACACACGATCTGGCCCACTGGCTCTTTCAGCTCTGAAACACACACACACACACACTGTTACACACACCTATTCCCAAACCTTCTCAGTACACACGATCTGGCCCACTGGCTCTTTCAGCTCTGAAACGCACGCACGCACGCACGCACGCACGCACGCACGCACGCACGCACGCACGCACGCACGCACGCACGCACACACACACGCACACACACACACACACACACACACACACACACACACACACACACACACACACACACACACACACACACACACACTGTCCACACACACCCACACACACACACAGACTGTTCCCACAGACTGCACACACTGTTCCACACACTGTTCCCAAACCTAATCACTACACACTATCTGTCTGAAACCCTCTCCTCTCCTCCTTCAATACTTAATTTGAATCCACAAATCACATTGCATTGCTCAATGAATAAAACCTTCAAACGGTCACATGGACCAATCATGGGGCCTAAAGGCACCTCTCCTTTCTATTGCCAAGCTGCTCAGCCCAGCTGATACAGAACATTATTCTGCCAGCTGCTTTGTGTGTATATGTGTGTGTGTGTATATGTGTGTGTGTGTGTGTGTGTGTGTGTGTGTGTGTGTGTGTGTGTGTGTGTGTGTGTGTGTGTGTGTGTGTGTGTGTGTGTGTGTGTGTGTGTGTGTGTGTGTATATATATATGTGTGTGTGTGTGTGCATATATATATATGTGTGTGTGTGCCTGTCCGTATATATATGTGTGTGTGTGTGTGTCTGTGTGTTGTGATGATGGAAGAAGATCTTGTCAGTGGTTGAGGAGAGAGTGTGTGAGAGAGTGTTAGTGAGAGTGTGTGAGAGTGTGTGTGAGACAACTGTGAAGTGTGCCGAGTGTGATGGTTCATTCAATGTTTAAAATAACTGTTCCTCTGGTGAGAGTGTTCTGTGTGAGAGTGTGTGTGAGAGTGTGAGAGTGTGTGTGAGAGTGTGTGTGTGTGCGTGTGTGTGTGTGTATGAGTGTGTGTGAGAGAGTGTGTGTGCATGCCTGTCCTACCTTTGACGGGGGCTAGCGAGGGTCTGAGGTTGTCCAGATGATGGAAGAAGATCTTGTCAGTGGTTGAGGAGAGAGAGACGGGCGCGCCCCCCGCCATCTCCCCGTTAGACTTACTACGTACACGCTTTGGAGGATGGGGCTTCTTAAACAACTGGGAAGAGACCGATAAAAACATGAGATCGGATTCATTCAATTAAAACATTTAAAATAACTCACTTCCTCTGTTGAATACATTCTCTGTGAAACTTCAGTACCAATCGGTCGACCTCTAATCAGTACTCAGGACCAATCTGGTCGACCTCTAATCAGGACCAATCTGGTCGACCTCTAATCAGGACCAATCTGGTCGACCTCTAATCAGGACCAATCTGGTCGACCTCTAATCAGGACCAATCTGGTCGACCTCTAATCAGGACCAATCTGGTCGACCTCTAATCAGGACCAATCTGGTCGACCTCTAATCAGGACCAATCTGGTCGACCTCTAATCAGGACCAATCTGGTCGACCTCTAATCAGGACCAATCTGGTCGACCTCTAATCAGTACCAATCTGGTCGACCTCTAATCAGGACCAATCTGGTCGACCTCTAATCAGGACCAATCTGGTCAACCTCTAATCAGGACCAATCTGGTCGACCAATCGGTCCACCTCTAATCAGTACCAATCTGGTCGACCTCTATCAGTAACAATCGGTCGACCTCTAATCAGTACCAATCGGCCGACCTCTAATCAGTACCAATCGGCCGACCTCTAATCAGTACCAATCGGCCGACCTCTAATCAGTACCAATCGGCCGACCTCTAATCAGTACCAATCGGCCGACCTCTAATCAGTACCAACTCTATCAGTACCAATCTGGTCGACCTCTATCAGTACCAATCTGGTCGACCTCTAATCAGTACCAATCGGCCGACCTCTAATCAGTACCAATCTGGTCGACCAATCGGTCGACCTCTATCAGTACCAATCGGTCGACCTCTAATCAGTAGCCCTCACTCACCTGCTCTGTCCCCTCTTCATATCCCCTAGCAGCCCTCACTCACCTGCTCTGTCCCCTCTTCACATCCCCTACCAGCTCTCACTCACCTGCTCTGTCCCCTACCAGCCCTCACTCACCTGCTCTGTCCCCTCTTCACATCCCCTAGCAGCCCTCACTCACCTGCTCTGTCCCCTCTTCACATCCCCTACCAGCCCTCACTCACCTGCTCTGTCCCCTACCACCCATTCACTCACCTGCTCTGTCCCCTCTTCACATCCCCTACCAGCCCTCACTCACCTGCTCTGTCCCCTCTTCACATCCCCTACCAGCCCTCACTCACCTGCTCTGTGCCCTACCAGCCCTCACTCACCTGCTCTCTGTCCCCTACCAGCCCTCACTCACCTGCTCTGTCCCCTACCAGCCCTCACTCACCTGCTCTGTCCCCTCTTCATATCCCCTACCAGCCCTCACTCACCTGCTCTGTCCCCTCTTCACATCCCCTACCAGCCCTCACTCACCTGCTCTGTTCCCTACCAGCCCTCACTCACCTGCTCTGTCCCCTCTTCACATCCCCTACCAGCCCTCACTCACCTGCTCTGTCCCCTACCACCCCTCACTCACCTGCTCTGTCCCCTCTTCACATCCCCTAGCAGCCCTCACTCACCTGCTCTGTCCCCTCTTCACATCCCCTACCAGCCCTCACTCACCTGCTCTGTTCCCTACCAGCCCTCACTTACCTGCTCTGTCCCCTACCACCTCTCACTCACCTGCTCTGTCCCCTACCACCTCTCACTCACCTGCTCTGTCCCCTACCACCTCTCACTCACCTGCTCTGTCCCCTACCACCTCTCACTCACCTGCTCTGTCCCCTACCACCCCTCACTCACCTGCTCTGTCCCCTACCACCCCTCACTCACCTGCTCTGTCCCCTACCACCTCTCACTCACCTGCTCTGTCCCCTACCACCCCTCACTCACCTGCTCTGTCCCCTACCAGCCCTCACTCACCTGCTCTGTCCCCTACCACCCCTCACTCACCTGCTCTGTCCCCTACCACCCCTCACTCACCTGCTCTGTCCCCTACCACCCCTCACTCACCTGTCTTATATTGTTATATGTTAATATAATACCTGTCTTATATTGGTATATTGTTATATGTTAATATGATACCTGTTTGGGGATTTGTCCGAAGTTGTTGATGAACCCGATGGTGGCGGTCTCCTTGAGGGGGTCGTTGATGTTGTAGATGTCCACCTGGCCCTCGTAGAACAGGTGGTGGAACACATTGACCGCCTCCACTGCAGGAGGCCCCTGCTGCTTGAAGCCAAAGATCAGGTCGATCCACTCATGGAGGTGAGACGATACGTAGTCACACTCCAGAGCCTAGAGACAGACACACAGTAGGTTGGGGCGCCCAGCCTACATCGCCAGGCTTCCTCGCGTTTGTTCGAGTAATGAACGAGACTTGGAGGGATGACATCGTCAGACTATGTCGGCGTATACTGTACAACACCGTTGTCTTACCTCCTGACACACCTATACAGTAGATTGGTACCCACCTGTCGATGGACTCTGATGAACTCTCGGGGGTCTCCCTTGGCCCATGGAGGCAGAAGGACGTCTCCTAGTCGAATCCCATTCTGTTTGGCACCTGTTAAAACATTAACCACACATCAAGGCAACTCTTTCAACTCTTTTTTTAAAACAATTTTCTAGTGGTGTTACTACGAAGTGTTAGCAAGATCTATTGTGAGAAAGAAGGAGACGGAGAGATAGAAAGAGACACACAAACAAAAGAGGGATAGCAGAGAACAGAGCTAGAGTCCTGATGTACTAAGGTCAGAGTTGAGCGAGAGATAGCAGAGAACAGGGCTAGAGTCCTGATGTACTAAGGTCAGAGTTGAGAGAGAGTTGAGAGAGAGATAGCAGAAACAGAGCTAGAGTCCTGATGTACTAAGGTCAGAGTTGAGAGAGAGATAGCAGAGACAGGGCTAGAGACCTGATGTATCTAGGTCAGAGTTGAGAGAGAGATAGCAGAGAACAGAGCTAGAGTCCTGATGTATCTAGGTCAGAGTTGAGAGAGAGATAGCAGAGAACAGGGGCTAGCAGAGAACAGAGCTAGAGTCCTGATGTACTAAGGTCAGAGTTGAGAGAGAGATAGCAGAGAACAGAGCTAGAGTCCTGATGTACTAAGGTCAGAGTTGAGAGAGAGATAGCAGAGAACAGAGCTAGAGTCCTGATGTATCTAAGGTCTTGAGAGAGTCAGAGAGCTAGAGTCCTGATGTACTAAGGTCAGAGTTGAGAGAGATAGCAGAGGACAGAGCTAGAGTCCTGATGTATCTAGGTCAGAGTTGAGAGAGAGATAGCAGAGGACAGAGCTAGAGTCCTGATGTATCTAGGTCAGAGTTGAGAGAGAGATAGCAGAGAACAGAGCTAGAGTCCTGATGTATCTAGGTCAGAGTTGAGAGAGAGATAGCAGAGGACAGAGCTAGAGTCCTGATGTATCTAGGTCAGAGTTGAGAGAGAGATAGCCGAGAACAGGGCTAGAGTCCTGATGTACTAAGGTCAGAGTTGAGAGAGATAGCAGAGAACAGAACTAGAGTCCTGATGTACTAAGGTCAGAGTTGAGAGAGAGAGATAGCAGAGAACAGGGCTAGAGTCCTGATGTATCTAGGTCAGAGTTGAGAGAGATAGCAGAGAACAGGGCTAGAGTCCGGATGTTTTTCAGGGGCAGGGGCAGGGACTGGGAGACTAGTCAGGATTGAGGGAAAGATGAACGGAGCAAAGACCCTTGATGAAAACCTGCTCCAGAGCGCTCAGGACCTCAGACTGGGGAGAAGGTTCACCTTCCAAAAGGACCACGACCCTAAGCACACAGCCAAGACAACACAGGAGTGGCTTTGGGACAAGTCTCAATGTCCTTGAGTGGCCCAGCCAGAGCCTGGACATGAACCTGATCGAACATCTCTGTAGAGACATGAAAATAGCTGTGCAGCAACGCTCCCTATCCAACCTGACAGAGCTTGAAAAGATCTGCAGAGATGAATGGGAGAAACTCCCCAAATACAGGTGTGCCAAGCTTGTAGCATCATACCCAAGAAGACTTGATGCTGTAATCGCTGCCAAAGGTGCTTCAACAAAGTACTGAGTAAAGGGTCTGAATATTTATGTAAATGTCATTTTTTATTTTTAAGAAATGTGCAACATTTTCTAAAAACCTGTTTTTCCTTTGTCATTATGGGGTATTGTGATGTCATTATGGGGTATTGTGATGTCTTTATGGGGTATTGTGATGTCATTATGGGGTATTGTGATGTCATTATGGGGTATTGTGATGTCATTATGGGGTATGTGATGTCATTATGGGGTATTGTGATGTCATTATGGGGGTATTGTGATGTCATTATGGGGTATTGTGATGTTATGGGGTATTATGATGTCATTATGGGTATTGTATTGTGATGTCATTATGGGGTATTCATTATGGGGTATTGTGATGTCATTATGGGGTATTGTGAATTATGGGGTATTGTCATTATGGGGTATTGTGATGTCATTATGGGGTATTGTGATGTCATTATGGGGTATTGTGATGTCATTATGGGGTATTGTGATGTCATTATGGGGTAGTCATTATGGGGTATTGTGAATGTCATTATGGGGTATTGTGAAGTCATTATGGGGTATTGTGATGTCATTATGGGGTATTGTGATGTCATTATGGGGTATTGTGTGTAGATTGATGAAGGAAAAAAAACATGCTGTAATGATGCTGTAACGAAACAAAATATGGAAAAAGTCAAGGGGTCTGAATACTTTCCGAATGCACTGTATACCTACAGTAGGCCAAAGTCATTAGTTGAGAGGACAGACAGACAGACAGACAGACAGACAGACAGACAGACAGACAGACAGACAGACAGACAGACAGACAGACAGACAGACAGACAGACAGACAGACAGACAGACCTAGGTCAAAGTTGTAGTTGACAGACAGACAGACAGACAGACAGACAGACAGACAGACAGACAGACAGACAGACAGACAGACAGACAGACAGACAGACAGACAGACAGACAGACAGACAGACAGACCTAGGTCAAAGTTGTAGTTGACAGACAGACAGACAGACAGACAGACAGACAGACAGACAGACAGACAGACAGACAGACAGACAGACAGACAGACATACCTAGGTCAAAGTTGTAGTTGACAGACAGACAGACAGACAGACAGACAGACAGACAGACAGACAGACAGACAGACAGACAGACAGACAGACAGACAGACAGACAGACAGACAGACCTAGGTCAAAGTTGTAGTTGACAGACAGACAGACAGACAGACAGACAGACAGACAGGCAGACAGGCAGACAGACAGGCAGACATACCTAGGTCAAAGTTGTAGTTGACAGACAGACAGACAGACAGACAGACAGACAGACAGACAGACAGACAGACAGACAGACATACCTAGGTCAAAGTTGTAGTTGACAGACAGACAGACAGACAGACAGACAGACAGACAGACAGACAGACAGACAGACAGACAGGCAGGCAGACAGGCAGACAGACAGGCAGACAGGCAGACAGACAGGCAGACATACCTAGGTCAAAGTTGTAGTTGACAGACAGACAGACAGACAGACAGACAGACAGACAGACAGACAGACAGACAGACAGACAGACAGACAGACAGACAGACAGACAGACAGACGTACCCAGGTCAAAGTTGTTAGAGTTGAGCATGAACTCTGGCAGGTAAAAGAACTCCGGGATGAGCTCCTTGACGTCGGCCATGTTGTGTTTGGAGGCAGAGAGCCAGGCCTCACGCACGCTGTGGAACATCCTGTCAGCCAGGTCAAAGTGACCTCCCTGTAGGGGGGAGACCCACAGGCACACACACACACAACCACACACACACACAGAGAGAGAGGCACACGCACACACACACAACCACACACACACACACAGAGAGAGAGAGGCATGGAAGCAGGCACGCAGACAGACCCACAGAGGCAAAACACACGTACACACGTTAGTAACAGGACACACACTTCAGGCATCGTCTCCACCAACACACATCTCCCGGAGAGGAAAGGTCATCATTGGTATTCAAACCACACTCGACACAGGCTGTTTACTATCTCTGGTTAATATCAGGGGGGGGGGACAACTCTGATGTAGCCTGAATATGTCACTATCACGCAGCCAAAGACAAACAAGACAACCCCCTAACCTTATCACCATGCGATGAGAAATAAACTTTTTGTAAACATGGATGCCAATTAAATCCACTGCAGATACAGAAACCTTCACAACAAATTGGCCACACTGCATTGTAGCCAACTACCATATGAATCCTCTGAAAATACCAAAGTTACATTTGGGGTTCCTCAAGGTTCAGTGCTTGGACCTCTTGGAATAATCTGAACATTCATACAGGTGATGTGGGTGGCGTCTGGGACGGTGTGGGTGGAGTCTGGGACGGTGTGGGTGGAGTCTGGGACGGTGTGGGTGGAGTCTGGGACGGTGTGGGTGGAGTGTTACCTGAAGCCTGAGAAAGATCTGAGTGAAAGGTTCCATGCGGATCAGGTAGGACGCCACGATCATGGCTGAGGAGTAGTGTGTACCGTAGTGATACGCCGGGGTCTCACCTGAGAGAGAGACAGAGAGAGAGAGAGAGAGAGAGGAGAGAGAGAGAGAGAGAGAGAGAGAGAGAGAGAGAGAGAGAGAGAGAGAGAGAAATAGAGAGAATGAGAGAGAGAAGGAGAGAGAATGAGAGAGAGAGAGAGAGAGAGAATGAGAGAGAATGAGAGGAATGAGAGAGAGAGAGAGAATGAGAGAGAGAAGGAGAATGAGAGAGAGAATGAGAATGAGAGAGAGAGAGAATGAGAGAGAGAGAGAGAGAGAGAATGAGAGAGAGAATGAGAGAGAGAATGAGAGAGAGAGAATGAGAGAGAGAGAGAAATAGAGAGAGAATGAGAGAGGGAATGTCTTACTGGTAGGGTCCTCCCAATCCTTGAATCTCTTCTTGTACTGGGTCAGCCTGTCGTCTGTCTGAGCTCCCATTGGTTTAGCCAGGTTACGGAACGTCCGTGGGTTGTTTAGGTCCAACTCCTAGGAACCAGAACAGACCAGGTCAGTTTAATCCCACTACATTTACAGGAACCAGAACAGACCAGGTCAGTTTAATCCCACTACATTTACAGGAACCAGAACAGTCCAGTTTAATCCCACTACATTTACAGGAACCAGAACAGACCAGGTCAGTTTAATCCCACTACATTTACAGGAACCAGAACAGGCCAGGTCAGTTTAATCCCACTACATTTACAGGAACCAGAACAGTCCAGGTCAGTTTAATCCCACTACATTTACAGGAACCAGAACAGACCAGGTCAGTTTAATCCCACTACATTTACAGGAACCAGAACAGACCAGTTTTAATCCCATGACATTTACAGGAACCAGAACAGACCAGGTCAGTTTAATCCCACTACATTTACAAGGAACAAGACCAGACCAGTTTAATCTATATAGGGTCCTGTACCTGTTGTTACCTCAGGGTCTATATAGGGTCCTGTACCTGTTGTTACCTCAGGGTCTATATAGGGTCCTGTAGCTGTTGTTACCTCAGGGTCTATATAGGGTCCTGTACCTGTTGTTACCTCAGGGTCTATATAGGGTCCTGTACCTGTTGTTACCTCAGGGTCTATATAGGGTCCTGTAGCTGTTGTGACCTCAGGGTCTATATCCTGTAGCTGTTGTTACCTGGGTCCTGTACTGTTGTTACCTCAGGGTCTATATAGGGTCCTGTAGCTGTTGTTACCTCAGGGTCTATATAGGGTCCTGTACCTGTTGTTACCTCAGGGTCTATATAGGGTCCTGTACCTGTTGTTACCTCAGGGTCTATATAGGGTCCTGTACCTGTTGTTACCTCAGGGTCTATATAGGGTCCTGTACCTGTTGTTACCTCAGGGTCTATATAGGGTCCTGTACCTGTTGTTACCTCAGGGTCTATATAGGGTCCTGTAGCTGTTGTTACCTCAGGGTCTATATAGGGTCCTGTAGCTGTTGTTACCTCAGGGTCTATATAGGGTCCTGTAGCTGTTGTTACCTCAGGGTCCTTTACCTGTTGTTACCTCAGAGTCTATATAGGGTCCTGTAGCTGTTGTTACCTCAGGGTCTATATAGGGTCCTGTAGCTGTTGTTACCTCAGAGTCTATATAGGGTCCTGTACCTGTTGTGACCTCAGGGTCTATATAGGGTCATGTAACTGTTGTTACCTCAGAGTCGTAATCAGCCAGGATCCAGGGGAAGACAGGGTACTGCATCAGGTCGTTGTAGGAGCGACCAGCCAGGGTGTTGAGATGCATCAGATACTGGAAGTTACTGATCTCTCCACGCTACGGAAACACAGAGAGGACACTATAGTCACTGATCTCTCCACGCTACAGAGAGGGACACTATAGTCACTGGTCTCTCCACGCTACAGAGAGGACACTATAGTCACTGATCTCTCCACGCTACAGAGAGGGACACTATAGTCACTGATCTCTCCACGCTACAGAGAGGGACACTATAGTCACTGATCTCTCCACGCTACGGAAACACAGAGAGGACAATATAGTTCACTGATCTCTCCACGCTACGGAAACACAGAGAGGACACTATAGTCACTGATCTCTCCACGCTACAGAGAGGACACTATAGTCACTGATCTCCCCACGCTACAGAGAGGGACACTATAGTCACTGATCTCTCCACGCTACAGAGAGGGACACTATAGTCACTGATCTCTCCACGCTACAGAGAGGGACACTATGGTCACTGATCTCTCCACGCTACAGAAATACAGAGAGGGAACTATAGTCACTGATCTCTCCACACTACAGAGAGGGACACTATAGTCATTGATCTCTCCACGCTACAGAGAGGGACACTATGGTCACTGATCTCTCCACGCTACAGAGAGGGACACTATGGTCACTGATCTCTCCACGCTACAGAGAGGGCACTATGGTCACTGATCTCTCCACACCACAGAGAGGACACTATAGTCACTGATCACTCCACGCTACAGAGGACACTATAGTCACTGATCTCTCCACGCTACAGAGAGGACACTATAGTCACTGATCTCTCCACGCTACAGAGAGGACACCATAGTCACTGATCTCTCCACGCTACAGAGAGGACACCATAGTCACTGATCTCTCCACGCTACAGAGAGGACACTATAGTCACTGATCTCTCCACGCTACAGAGAGGGACACTATAGTCACTGATCTCTCCACGCTACAGAGAGGACACCATAGTCACTGATCTCTCCACGCTACAGAGAGGGACACTATAGTCACTGATCTCTCCACGCAATGGAAGGGAACACAGAGGACACACTACTGTCAGACCTACTGCTAACACGGTCCTCAGGTAGGAGATCGTACGGTAACTGGTAAAAACAGACTTACCTCCCATCTTTGGGTGACAGATTTCTCTCCTACCAGAGTGCTGAGTAGCCCAGACCTGACGGGAAACATTATAGAAGGATTTACAATAGAAAACATTCATGCAACTAGGAGGGACACTAGCCTAGTGGTTAGACTGATCTCTCCACACCACAGAGAGGGACACTATAGTCACTGATCTCTCCACGCTACGGAAACACAGAGAGGACACTATAGTCACTGATCTCTCCACACCACAGAGAGGAGGACACTATAGTAGCCTAGTGGTTAGAGTGTAGAGGCGGCAGGTAGCCTAGTGGTTAGAGTGTAGAGGCGGTAGGTAGCCTAGTGGTTAGGTAGGAGATGTAGAGGCGGCAGGTAGCCTAGTGGTTAGAGTGTTATAGAAGGATTTACGAAAACATTCATGCAGGTAGCCTAGTGGTTAGAGCGTTGGACTAGTAACCGAAAGGTTGCAAGTTCAAATCCCCGAGCTGACAAGGTACAAATCTGTCGTTGTTCCCCAGTAGGCCGTCATTGAAAAGAAGAATTTGTTCTTAACCGACTTGCCTCGTTAAATAAAAAGTTAATTTTTTTAAACAAAAAATAAAAGGTTAAATAAAAATAAAATACATAACAGATTTAACAAAATATGAAAACATAGACGTTTATCACATAGAATCTACAGAAAGGTAGACGGTACCCCTGCTCTACGCTGGTGTTGGGCCTTTGTCCTGAGACGGACTCTGAGCTGTCAGCCAGAGAAGGAACCACGGCGAGGAACCTCTGGTACACCTTGTTACGGACTCCTTTCTGGAAGGCCAGCAGGTAGTTCCTCCCATCTCCTGAGAACACCTCCACAGCCATGGGCTGGAACACAGACAGAACATTACAGAAGGGTTGTGTTCGTTGCTCAGGTTCAGATTCATAAAGGAATAGAAACAGGGAGGGATACCGGAACTTGTCCAACAAAGTAATGATATATTTCTCATTTTCTGTCTCAAAACGATTTGCCATGTTTTACCCTAATATACATGACCAAGGTCGAGCAAGTTGAGACTGATCAACATGTCACAAGCAACAAATGGGAACCAAGTTAGTGCACTGCTCACCTGCAGCAGGTATCGTCTCTTGTGGACCTCCTTAATGTCCTCGTAAGCGAAGATGCTACAGGTTCTCTTCAGCTGGCTCTGACCCTGCCTCGCACCTCTGGGGATGATGGTCTCATGAAGACTGGAGACAGAGAGACATGTCAAAACCCAAACTTCTCCTTGAGTACCCCCCCCCCTTTCCAGTTAAACTTTTTGGATGTATATGGGGTATTGTGATGTCATTATTGGGTATTGTGATGTCATTATGGGGTATTGTGATGTCATTATGGGGTATTGTGATGTCATTATTGGGTATTGTCACTGTCATTATGGGGTATTGTGATGTCATTATGGGGTATTGTGATGTCATTATTGGGTATTGTGATGTCATTATGGGGTATTGTGATGTCATTATTGGGTATTGTGATGTCATTATGGGGTATTGTGATGTCATTATGGGGTATTGTGATGTCATTATGGGGTATTGTGATGTCATTATGGGGTATTGTGATGTCATTATGGGGTATTGTGATGTCATTACGGGGTATTGTGTGTAAATTGATGAGGAACAATTGTTATTTAATCCATGTTAGAAAAAGGCTGTAACGTAACTATTGATGGCAAATATAAATCAAAACTGGATAGTGTTCGGAGATTGGGTGGGACAATTTTTTTAAACAAAAAAAAACAAGATAACTAATGTAAAATATCCTGTGTCCGTAAAATGTATATAGTATGTGTATAAGTTGGAAGTAGAGGCCTAAGTGTTGTTGTTCATTAGTTTCCTCCCATTAGGGGAGGAATGGTAGGGTTAGGGGAAAATAGTAAAGGAAAATATATTTTAAATAATATATATTTATAAAAAAATATGGGTGATTGGATATGATGTAGACAATTACATAGAAAGACGCCACAATCCATTTGCAATATTAAAGCTGATCCATCAAAAGCGCACGATTCAACGAATAAACGAAGCTTATTGGTTTAGTTGAATCACGTTAGTTATGAAGGGTGAATAAGGGGGTTAAGTGAGGTGTTCATGTAGAAAAAAGGTTCATGAACTCACTTGGCGGGCAGCGTCTCGATGTCTCTGATCTCTCTGCTGACGGTCATGGTGAAACCGTCGATGACATAGAAGTGCTCCTTCCCAAACAGGAGCAGCCCCTCGCTAGTGTCCAGACCCTGCACCCGCGCACATTACATGTGCTGGATCTGGAACAGAACATAATATACCACTATATTAATACATTATAATATACCACTATATTAATACATTATAATATACCACTACATTAATACATTATAATATACCACTATATTAATACATTATAATATACCACTATATTAATACATTATAATATACCACTATATTAACACATTATACTATACCACTACATTAATACATTATAATATACCACTACATTAATACATTATAATATACCACTATATTAATACATTATAATATACCACTATATTAACACATCTATAATATACCACTCAGTACTCCTCCCTATATTAATACATCAGTACTCCATCCCCTACATTAATACATCAGTCCTCCTCCCCCCATCTATAATATACCACTCATCTCCTCCTCCCCCCCACTATATTAATACATATATAATATACCACTCAGTCCTCCTCCCCCCGTCAGTCCTCCTCCCCCTATAATCAGTCCTCCTCCTCCCAGTCAGTCCTCCTCCCCTATATTAATACATCAGTCCTCCTCCCCGTCAGTCCTCCTCCCCCGTCAGTCCTCCTCCCCCGTCAGTCCTCCTCCCCCGTCAGTCCTCCTCCCCCGTCAGTCCTCCTCCCCCCGTCCTCCCCCCCCCCGTCAGTCCTCCTCCCCCCCCATCAGTCCTCCTCCCCCGTCAGTCCTCTTCCCCCGTCAGTCCTCTTCCCCCGTCAGTCCTCTTCCCCCGTCAGTCCTCTTCCCCGTCAGTCCTCCTCCCCCGTCAGTCCTCCTCCCCCCCGTCAGTCCTCCTCACCCCGTCAGTCCTCCTCACCCCCGTCAGTCCTCCTCACCCCCGTCAGTCCTCCTCACCCCCGTCAGTCCTCCTCCTCCCCATCAGTCCTCCTCCTCCCCGTCAGTCCTCACCCTGTCCTCTTACCTTCTCGCCCTCCTCCAGTAGTCGTAGCAGTGATGTGTTGTCTGTCCTCTGTTCCTCATCCAGACCTCCTGACTCTAAGATCTGTTCCTGGAGCAGGTCTTGTTCCTCATCGGCTCTGTCCGTGGTGGAGCGTGACCTCTTCAGAGGGGCCTTCACCAGACCTGGAGGGGGGGGGGGGACAAGTGTGTGAGTAACTATGACCTTGGTGTCGTAACTATGACCTTGGTGTCGTAACTATGACCTTGGTGTCGTAACTATGACCTTGGTGTCGTAACTATGACCTTGGTGTCTTGTAACTATGACCTTGGTGTCGTAACTATGACCTTGGTGTCGTAACTATGACCTTGGTGTCGAAACTATGACCTTGGTGTCGAAACTATGACCTTGGTGTCGAAACTATGACCTTGGTGTCGAAACTATGACCTTGGTGTCGAAACTATGACCTTGGTGTAGTAACTATGACCTTGGTGTAGTAACTATGACCTTGGTCATACATGCAGTTTAGTTTCCTTTACAGTCTCTCTGAGAGCTAGTATAGTTGAATAACTCGTCTCATGTCTCTAGTGTGTGTGTGTGTGTGTGTGTGTGTGTTGTAGTGCTGAGCGATTAACATCTTTCGGTTCAATTATTTGAATTACATTTTGTTCCTTTTTTCCCCCTTTTGAGATACACTACATGACCAAAAGTATGTGGACACCTGCTTGTCGAACATCTCATTCTAAAATCATGGGCATTAATATGGACTTCGTCCCCCCCTTAGCTGCTATAACAGTCTCCACTCTTCTGGGAAGGCTTTCCACTAGATGTTGTAACATTGCTGAGGGGGACTTGTTTCCATTCAGTCATAAGAGCGTTAGTGAGGTCGGGCACTGATGTTGGGCGATTAGGTCTGGCTCGCTGTTGGCGTTCCAATTCATCCCATTCGATTGGGTTGAGGTCAGGGCTCCGTGCAGGCCAGTCAAGTTCTTCCACACTGATCTCGACAAACCATTTCTGTATGGACCTCGCTTTGTGCACGGGGGCATTGTCATGCTGGAACAGGAAAGGGCCTTCCACAAACTGTTACCACAGAATCGTCTAGAATGTCATTATACGTTGTAGCGTTAAGATTTCCCTTCACTGGAACTAAGGGGCCTGAACCATGAAAAACAGCCCCAGACCATTATTCCTCCTCCACCAAACTTTACAGTTGACACTAATCATTCGGCCAGGTAGCGCTCTCCTGGCATCCCCCAAACCCAGATTAGTCCGTCGGACTGCAGGATGGTGAGGCGTGATTCATCACTCCAGAGAACGTGTTTCCACTGCTCCAGAGTCCAATGGCGGCGAGCTTTACACCACTCCAGACGACGCTTGACATTGCGCATTGGTGATCTTAGGCTTGTGTGCGGCTGCTCGGTCATGGAAACCCATTTCATTAAGCTCACGACGAACAGTTCTTGTACTGACGTTGCTTCCAGATGCAGTTTGAAATTTGGTAGTGAGTGCTGCAGGACAAACTATTTTTACGTGCTACGTGCTTCCACACTCGGCAGTCCCATTCTGTGAGCTCGTGTGGCCTACCACTTCGTGGCTGAGCCGTTGTTGCTCCTCGACGTTTCCACTTCACGATAACAGCACTTACAGTGGACCAGACCGCTCTAGCAGGGCAGAAATTTGACGAACTGACGGTGGCACGTTGAAAGCCACTTAGCTCTTCAGTTAGGCCATTCTAGTGCCAATGGTTTGTCTATGGAGATTGCATGGCTGTGTGCCTGACTTTATACACCTGTCAGCAACGGGTGTGGCTGAAATGGCCAAATCCACTCATTTGAAGGGGTGTCCACATACTTTAGTATACACAGTGCATTCAAAAAGTATTCAGACCCCTTGACTTTTTCCACATTTTGTTACGTTACAGCCTTATTCTAAAATAGATTCAATAAAAATGTATCCTCAATCTACACACAATACGGGGCGGCAGCGTAGCCTAGTGGTTAGAGCGTTGGACTAGTAACCGGAAGGTTGCGAGTTCAAACCCCCGAGCTGACAAGGTACAAATCTGTCGTTCTGCCCCTGAACAGGCAGTTAACCCACTGTTCCCAGGCCGTCATTGAAAATAAGAATATGTTCTTAACTGACTTGCCTGGTTAAATAAAGGTAAAAAAAAAAAAAAAAAAAAATACCCCATAACAAAGCAAAATTTTTTTTTTTTTGCAAATGTGTGTGTGTATGATACATATATATATATATATATATATCTACATACACACACACACACACATTTGCAAACATTTAAAAAAAAACATTTTTGCTTTATTATGGGGTATTGTGATGTCATTATGGGGTATTGTGATGTCATTATGGGGTATTGTGATGTCATTATGGTGTATTGTGTGTAGATTGATGAGGATACATGTGTATGTATGTATGTATGTATGTATGTATGTATGTATGTATGTATGTATGTATGTATGTATGTATGTATGTATGTATGTATGTATGTATGTATGTATGTATGTATGTATGTGTGTGTGTGTGTGTGTGTGTGTGTGTGTGTGTGTGTGTGTGTGTGTGTGTGTGTGTGTGTGTGTGTGTGTGTGTGTGTGTGTGTGTGTGTGTGTGTGTGTGTGTGTGTGTGTGTGTGTGTGTGTGTGTGTGTGTGTGTGTGTGTGTGTGTGTGTGTGTGTGTGTGTATATATATACACACACACACATATAAAAACAAGATATACCTTATTTATATAAGTATTCAGACCCTTTGCGATGAGACTCGAAATTAAGCTCAGGTGCCTCCTATTTCCATTAATTAATCATCCTTAAGATGTTTCTACAACTTGATTGGAGTCCACTTGTGGTAAATTAAATTGTTCATGGTTGGACATGATTTGGAAAGGCACACACCTGTCTATATAAGGTCCCACAGTTGAGAGTGCATGTCAGAGCAAAAACCAAGCCATGAGATCGAAGGAATTTTCCGTAGAGCTCCGAGACAGGATTGTGTCAAGGTACAGATCTGGGGAAGGGTAAGAAAACATTTCTGCAGCATTGAAGGTCCCCAAGAACACAGTGGCCTCCATCATTCTTAAATGGAAGAAGCTTGGAACCACCAATAGTCTTCCTAGAGCTGGCCGCCTGGACAAACTGAGCGGGAGAAGGGCCTTGGTCAGGGAGGTGACCAAGAACCCGATGGCCACTCTAACAGAGCTCCAGAGTTCCTCTGTGGATATGGGAGAACCTTTCCAGAAGGACAACCATCTCTGCAGCACTCCACCAATCAGGCCTTTATGGTAGAGTTGTCAGACGGAATCCACTCCTCAGTAAAAGGCACACGACAACCATTGGAGTTTGCCAAAAGACACCTAAGGACTGTTTTTCAGCAGCAGGGACAAGTCAGGATCGAGGGAAAGATTAACAGAGCAAAGTGCAGAGAGATCCTTGATGAAAACCTGCTCCACAGCGCTCAGGACCTCAGACTGGGGCGAAAGGTTCACCTTTCAACAGGACAGCGGCATTAAGCACACAGCCAAGACAACGCAGGAGTGGCTTCAGGACAAGTCTCTGAATGTCCTTGAGTGGCCCAACCAGAGCCCGGACTTGAACCCTATCGAACATCTCTGGAGAGACCTGAAAATAGCTGTGCAGCGACGCTCCCCATCCAACCTGACAGAACTTGATAGGTGTGCCAAGCTTGTAGCGTCATACCCAAGACTTGAGGCTGTAATCTCTGCCACAGGTGCTTCAACCAAATACTTTTTGTATATGTGATATATATTTTATTTTTTCTAAATACTTTTTTTTTTGCTTTGATATTATGGGGTGGCAGGTAGCCTACTGGTTGGGCCAGTAACCGAAAGGTTGCAAGATCAAATCCCTGAGCTGACAAGGTACAAATCTGTCGTTCTGCCCCTGAACAGGCAGTTAACCCACTGTTCCTAGGCCGTCATTGAAAACAAGAATTTGTTCTTAACTGATTTGCCTAGTTAAATAAAGGTAAAAAAAAAAAAAAAACATGGATTATTGTGTGTAGATTGATGAGGAGGGAAAAAACAATTCAATCCATTTTAGAATGAGGCTGTAACATAACAAACTGAGGGAAAGGTCAAGGGGTCTGAATACTTTCCGAATTCACTGTATAGTGTAAATCAGATGAAACCTGAGCTGTGCAATGTAGTAGGGAGTTGTAGTTTCCAACAGGCCAATGTGACAATGTAGTAGGGAGTTGTAGTTTCCAACAGGCCAATGTGACAATGTAGTAGGGAGTTGTAGTTTCCAACAGGCCAATGTGACAATGTAGTAGGGAGTTGTAGTTGCCAATGTGACAATGTAGTAGGGAGTTGTAGTTTCCAACAGGCCAATGTGACAATGTAGTAGGGAGTTGTAGTTGCCAATGTGACAATGTAGTAGGGAGTTGTAGTTGCCAATGTGACAATGTAGTAGGGAGTTGTAGTTTCCAACAGGCCAATGTGACAATGTAGTAGGGAGTTGTAGTTTCCAACAGGCCAATGTGACAATGTAGTAGGGAGTTGTAGTTTCCAACAGGCCAATGTGACAATGTAGTAGGGAGTTGTAGTTTCCAACAGGCCAATGTGACAATGTAGTAGGGAGTTGTAGTTTCCAACAGGCCAATGTGACAATGTAGTAGGGAGTTGTAGTTTCCAACAGGCCAATGTTCTACATTTTTTAGCGCAGAAGACGTGACAATTACACAACAGAAGTATTTCAATTAGTGGATTACAGCTTTCAACCCACATAATACATAGTGATAATTTAACTGAAGGGGCCTCAGTGGTCTAAGGTACTGCATCACAGTGCTAGCTGTGTTACTAGAGATTCTGGTTCGGGTCCAGGCTCTGTCTCAGTGGTCCAAGGTACTGCATCACAGTGCTAGATGTGTTACTAGAGATCCTGGTTCAGGTCCAGGCTCTGTCTCAGTGGTCTAAGGTACTGCATATCAGTGCTAGCTGTGTTACTAGAGATCCTGGTTTGAGTCCAGGCTCTGTCGTAGCCGGCCACGACTGGGAGACCCATGGGGCTGGGCGCACATTTGGCCCAGTGTCGTCCGGGTTAGGGGAGGGTTTGGCCGGCAGGGATGTCCTTGTCCCATCATGCACTAGCGACTCCTGCGGCGGACCGGGCTCAGTGCACGCTGACACCATCGCCAGGTGTAACAGTGTTTCCTCAGACACATTGGTGTGTCTGGCTTCCGGGTTAAGCGGGCATTGTGTCAAGAAGCAGTGCGGCTTGTTTGGGTTGTGTTTCTGAGGACGCACGGCTCTCGACCTTCGCCTCTCCCGAGTCCGTACGGGAGTTGCAGAGATGACACAAGACTGTTCACTACCAATCGGATACCACGAAAGTGTAGATTAAAAAGTGGTATAATAAACAGAATAAAACAATTCGAATAATAAAACTGAAACGACCTCAAAAAGTATTGCTATGTGTCCTCTGTCCGTCTTACCTTTGACTCTGGCGATGGTGTCCTCTCCGTGCACCTCACCAGGTTCATGCTGAGCGGTCTCTCCCTCAGTGTCCTGCTCTATAGAATGCTGATACATCCCAGGATTCCCTGAAAGCAGTCTCATGTAGTACTCCTTACTGTCGTAGCTTATCGCTCGGCGGTAACGCACCGGCTTCTGGATGAGGGGAGGGAGAGGAAGAGAGGAGAGAAAGAAGAGAGGGGAGGAGGAGAGGGGAGGAAGAGAGGAAGAGAGGGGAGGAAGAGAGGAGAGGAAGAGAGGGGAGGAAGAGAGGAGAGGAAGAGAGGGGAGGAAGAGAGGAGAGGAGGAGAGGAAGAGAGGGAAGGAAGAGAGGAGAGGAGGAGAGGAAGAGAGGGAAGGAGGAGAGGAAGAGAGGGGAGGAAGAGAGGAGAGGAAGAGAGGAGAGGAAGAGAGGAGAGGAAGAGAGGAAGAGAGGAGAGGAAGAGAGGGGAGGAAGAGAGGAGAGGAAGAGAGGAGAGGAAGAGAGGGGAGGAAGAGAGGAAGAGAGGGGAGGAAGAGAGGAAGAGAGGGGAGGAAGAGAGGAGAGGAGGAGAGGAAGAGAGGGAAGGAAGAGAGGAGAGGAAGAGAGGGGAGGAAGAGAGGAGAGGAAGAGAGGGGAGGAAGAGAGGGGAGGAAGAGAGGAGAGGAAGAGAGGAGAGGTTA
This sequence comes from Oncorhynchus gorbuscha, assembly GCF_021184085.1. Lineage (NCBI taxonomy): Eukaryota > Metazoa > Chordata > Actinopteri > Salmoniformes > Salmonidae > Oncorhynchus > Oncorhynchus gorbuscha. The sequence continues at coordinate 92,096,944 of NC_060177.1, forward strand.
ATTAGTGATGGGGGGGGGCAGCTGACATGAAGAACACTGACGAAGAAGCATCAAAACAAGCCAAAAAAACAAGAAGCTGATCGATGCGGCTTTCAATTAGTCCATTGAAATCCTCTCAGTGTCAATCATGCTTGCAAAATGCTCAAACCGCACAGATGTTCATTGAGTGTCGTTTCAAGTGAAAACCGTTATCTAATTTGTATCCAAAATGGTGCCTTATTGGACCTTACATGACAAGGCAGGGCTCAGGCTCGTAGACACACGTTGTACCATCTACCAGACACCCATCCACCATGCATCCACAGTTTGGGCTGTTTAACCAACTCTTAACTATGGCTTCACACACACAGTGTATAAATGGCATGTCTGTTCAAGTCACTTCACCCTGTTGTCAGACAGATGCTAACTGTGGGAGTCTCAGGTCTGAGATCGTGAGGGGGAGCAGAGGAGGACACTGATAGGAGCTGGGCTGGAGCAGGACAGAGTAACAGAGTATTACAGGAGGAGAGGAGCTGGGCTGGAGCAGGATAGAGTATTATAGGATAGGATCTGGAGCAGGACAGAGTAACAGAGTATTACAGGAGGATAGGAGCTGGGCTGGAGCAGGACAGAGTATTACAGGAGGATAGGAGCTGGGCTGGAGCAGGACAGAGTATTACAGGAGGATAGAAGCTGGGCTGGAGCAGGACATAGTATTATAGGATAGGAGCAGGACAGAGTAACAGAGTATTACAGGAGGATAGGAGCTGGGCTGGAGCAGGACAGAGATTTACAGGAGGATAGGAGCTGGGCTGGAGCAGGACAGAGATTTACAGGAGGATAGGAGCTGGGCTGGAGCAGGACAGAGATTTACATGAGGATAGGAGCTGGGCTGGAGCAGAACAGAGTAACATAGTATTACAGGAGGATAGGAGCTGGAGCAGGACAGAGTTTTACAGGAGGATAGGAGCTGGGCTGGAGCAGGACAGAGTATTACAGGAGGATAGGAGCTGGGCTGGAGCAGGACAGAGTATTACAGGAGGATAGGAGCTGGGCTGGAGCAGGACAGAGGTTTACAGGAGGATAGGAGCTGGGCTGGAGCCGGACAGAGGTTTACAGGAGGATAGGAGCTGGGCTGGAGCAGGACAGAGTAACAGAGTATTACAGGAGGATAGGAGCAGGGGCTGGAGCAGGACAGAGTAACAGAGTATTACAGGAGGATAGGAGCTGGGCTGGAGCAGGACAGAGTAACAGAGTATTACAGGAGGATAGGAGCTGGGCTGGAGCAGGACAGAGTAACAGAGTATTACAGGAGGATAGGAGCTGGAGCAGGACAGAGTAACAGAGTATTACAGGAGGATAGGAGCTGGGCTGGAGCAGGACAGAGTAACAGAGTATTACAGGAGGATAGGAGCTGGAGCAGGACAGAGTAACAGAGTATTACAGGAGGATAGGAGCTGGGCTGGAGCAGGACAGAGTAACAGAGTATTACAGGAGGATAGGAGCAGGGGCTGGAGCCGGACAGAGTAACAGAGTATTACAGGAGGATAGGAGCAGGGGCTGGAGCAGGACAGAGTAACAGAGTATTACAGGAGGATAGGAGCGGGGGCTGGAGCAGGACAGAGTAACAGAGGTTTACAGGAGGATAGGAGCAGGGGCTGGAGCAGGACAGAGTAACAGAGGTTTACAGGAGGATAGGAGCAGGGGCTGGAGCAGGACAGAGTAACAGAGGTTTACAGGAGGATAGGAGCAGGGGCTGGAGCAGGACAGAGTAACAGAGGTTTACAGGAGGATAGGAGCTGGGCTGGAGCAGGACAGAGTAACAGAGTATTACAGGAGGATAGGAGCTGGGCTGGAGCAGGACAGAGTAACAGAGTATTACAGGAGGATAGGAGCTGGGCTGGAGCAGGACAGAGTAACAGAGTATTACAGGAGGATAGGAGCTGGGCTGGAGCAGGACAGAGTAACAGAGTATTACAGGAGGATAGGAGCTGGGCTGGAGCAGGACAGAGTAACAGAGTATTACAGGAGGATAGGAGCTGGGCTGGAGCAGGACAGAGTAACAGAGTATTACAGGAGGATAGGAGCTGGGCTGGAGCAGGACAGAGTAACATAGTATTACAGGAGGATAGGAGCTGGGCTGGAGCAGGACAGAGTAACAGAGTATTACAGGAGGATAGGAGCAGGGGCTGGAGCAGGACAGAGTAACAGAGTATTACAGGAGGATAGGAGCAGGGGCTGGAGCAGGACAGAGTAACAGAGTATTACAGGAGGATAGGAGCTGGGCTGGAGCAGGACAGAGTAACAGAGTATTACAGGAGGATAGGAGCAGGGGCTGGAGCAGGACAGAGTAACAGAGTATTACAGGAGGATAGGAGCTGGAGCAGGACAGAGTATTACAGGAGGATAGGAGCTGGAGCAGGACAGAGTATTACAGGAGGATAGGAGCTGGAGCAGGACAGAGTATTACAGGAGGATAGGAGCTGGACAGAGTATTACAGGAGGATAGGAGCTGGAGCAGGACAGAGTATTACAGGAGGATAGGAGCAGGGGCTGGACAGAGTATTACCGGAGGATAGGAGCAGGGGCTGGACAGAGTATTACAGGAGGATAGGAGCAGGGGCTGGACAGAGTATTACAGGAGGATAGGAGCAGGGGCTGGACAGAGTATTACAGGAGGATAGGAGCAGGGGCTGGACAGAGTATTACAGGAGGATAGGAGCAGGGGCTGGACAGAGTATTACAGGAGGATAGGAGCAGGGGCTGGAGCAAGACAGAGTATTACAGGAGGATAGGAGCAGGGGCTGGACAGAGTATTACAGGAGGATAGGAGCGGGGGCTGGAGCAGGACAGAGGTTTACAGGAGGATAGGAGCAGGGGCTGGACAGAGTATTACAGGAGGATAGGAGCAGGGGCTGGAGCAGGACAGAGTATTACAGGAGGATAGGAGCAGGGGCTGGACAGTATTACAGGAGGATAGGAGCGGGGGCTGGAGCAGGACAGAGGTTTACAGGAGGATAGGAGCAGGGGCTGGACAGAGTATTACAGGAGGATAGGAGCGGGGGCTGGAGCAGGACAGAGTATTACAGGAGGATAGGAGCAGGGGCTGGACAGAGTATTACAGGAGGATAGGAGCGGGGGCTGGAGCAGGACAGAGGTTTACAGGAGGATAGGAGCGGGGGCTGGAAGGCACTAAAAATGTGATGATTCTGCCAATACCGTGGCACGACCTTTACCCCCCCCCCCCAACAGTACTAACTGTTGGTTTATATGCATTCATACACTGAGTGTACAAAACATTAGGAACACCTTCATAATATTGAGATGCACCCTTCCCACCCCTTTTTCCCCTCTGAACAGCCTCAATTCACCTGGATAGTCTATGTCATGGAAACGGCAGGTGTTCCTAATGTTTTGTACACTCGGTGTATAGCTCCCATTCTGACAAGTGTTCTTGTTTTGTTTTTTCTCCCTTGGGGTCGGTTGAGAACACGGCTGAGTCATGTGGCTGACGAGGCTAATTCATGTAGCATGATTTCGCTCACAAAGACTCCATTCATTGGCTGTGATGAATGGACGGCACAAACCCCTATCTCCTGCATTGTACAGTACACACACTGGAACAGTAGGGAGAACAAGGTAAGCTGTTTTTTTCTCCTATACAACGACATCGCACTTTTGGCGGTTTAACCAAGCGTTTGAACATGGTTACTACAACATGTCCTTGTCCTTACGATCATAATGCCGTATTATAGTGTCTGTAAAGAGCCCTTTGTGCTGGGCTCGGGTTACGCTACGTTACGCTATGGGTAATATACATAGAACATGTTGTTGTTATTATAGTAGTATTATAGTATTACTACAGTACCTGTACTTGGCCATTAGTGCTGGGTTCAGGCTCCGGGACGTATGGATAATGTATGTAGAACATGTCGTTGTTATTATAGTAGTATTATAGTATTACTACAGTAATACTACATTATTACAGTACCTGTACTTGGCCATTAGTGCTGGGCTCGGGCTCCGGGACGTATGGATAATGTATGTAGAACATGTTGTTGTTATTATAGTAGTATTATAGTATTACTACAGTACCTGTACTTGGCCATTAGTGCTGGGTTCAGGCTCGGGGACGTATGGATAATGTATGTAGAACATGTTGTTGTTATTATAGTAGTATTATAGTATTACTACAGTACCTGTACTTGGCCATTAGTGCTGGGTTCAGGCTCCGGGACGTATGGATAATGTAGGAAGAACATGTCGTTGTTATTATAGTAGTATTATAGTATTACTACAGTAATACTACATTATTATAGTACCTGTACTTGGCCATTAGTGCTGGGTTCAGGCTCGGGGACGTATGGATAATGTATGTAGAACATGTCGTTGTTATTATAGTAGTATTATAGTATTACTACAGTAATACTACATTATTACAGTACCTGTACTTGGCCATTAGTGCTGGGTTCAGGCTCCGGGACGTATGGATAATGTATGTAGAACATGTTGTTGTTATTATAGTAGTATTATAGTATTACTACAGTACCTGTACTTGGCCATTAGTGCTGGGTTCAGGCTCCGGGACATATGGATAATGTATGTAGAACATGTCGTTGTTATTATAGTAGTATTATAGTATTACTACAGTACCTGTACTTGGCCATTAGTGCTGGGTTCAGGCTCCGGGACGTATGGATAATGTATGTAGAACATGTCGTTGTTATTATAGTATTACTACAGTAATACTACATTATTACAGTACCTGTACTTGGCCATTAGTGCTGGGTTCAGGCTCCGGGACGTATGGAAAATGTATGTAGAACATGTCGTTGTTATTATAGTAGTATTATAGTATTACTACAGTACCTGTACTTGGCCATTAGTGCTGGGTTCAGGCTCCGGGACGTATGGATAATGTATGTAGAACATGTCGTTGTTATTATAGTAGTATTATAGTATTACTACAGTAATACTACATTATTACAGTACCTGTACTTGGCCATTAGTGCTGGGTTCAGGCTCCGGGACGTATGGATAATGTATGTAGAACATGTTGTTGTTATTATAGTAGTATTATAGTATTACTACAGTACCTGTACTTGGCCATTAGTGCTGGGTTCAGGCTCCGGGACGTATGGATAATGTATGTAGAACATGTTGTTGTTATTATAGTAGTATTATAGTATTACTACAGTACCTGTACTTGGCCATTAGTGCTGGGTTCAGGCTCCAGGACGTATGGATAATGTATGTAGAACATGTCGTTGTTATTATAGTAGTATTATAGTATTACTACAGTAATACTACATTATTACAGTACCTGTACTTGGCCATTAGTGCTGGGTTCAGGCTCTGGGACGTATGGATAATGTATGTAAAACATGTCGTTGCGGACCATCTTCTTCCTCATGCGACAGGGCCCCTCGGTCATCTCGAGTAGGAACTTGTCCAGGTGGGATCCGATGGGGGGTCCCCAGAGGCCCCGCTCTCTCAGCAGCTCATACTCAATAGACGACCACTCCTCTGTCACATACTTTAGGACATTCTGCTGCCTCTGACAGGGGATGGGGAAGAGAGAGAGAGAGACGGTGAGTGAGAGACGGGGACAGAGACGGTGAGAGAGAGAGTGAGATGGTGAGAGAGTGAGAGACGGTGAGAGAGAGTGAGAGACGGTAAGAGAGAGTGAGAGACGGTGAGAGAGAGTGAAAGACGGTGAGAGAGAGTGAGAGACGGTGAGAGAGAGAGAGAGACGGTGAGAGAGAGTGAGAGACGGTGAGAGAGAGACGGTGAGAGAGAGTGACGGTGAGAGAGAGAAGAGAGTGACAGTGAGAGAGAGAGAGAGAAAAGGAGAGATAGACAGAGAGAGAGCGAGACAGAGAGAGTGCGAGAGAGAGAGAGAGCTATTTGGCACTAAACAGACAGTACATGGTGGCAGACTATCTGACCACTGTGACTGATAGAAAACGGAGGAAAACATTGACTATGTACTCAGTGAGCACAGTCTGGCTTTGGAGACCGGTCGTCACAGACAAACCTGGCTGCCCAGAGAGGACAGGCTGTGCTCACTCTGCTCCAGAGGAGAGGTAGAGACAGAGCTGCATTTCCTATTACACTGAAAAATACTCAGAGAATACTCAGAGAAAGAGAATATTTCTTTCGCAAAATTATAATTCAATACAAAGAATTTGAAACTATAAAAGATGAAGAAAAAATGTAATATTTGTTGGGTGAAAAGCCCAAATGTGCAGTTTTGGCAGCCATATATGTGACCTCCTGCCACAACCTGAGGAACAGCCAGTGAAAAGTGCAAAGTAATGTCGATAATAAATATTTTCCATCTTTGCTGCTGTCCTGAGGCTGTCCTGAGGCTCTCTCTCTCTCACTCTCTCTCTGTCTCTGTCTCGCTCTCTCTCTCTCTCGTCTCGCTCTCTCTCTCTCTGTCTCGCTCTCTCTCTCTCTGTCTCGCCCTCTCTCTCTCTCTCTGTCTCGCTCTCTCTCTCTCTCTCTGTCTCTCTCTCTCTGTCTCGCTCTCTCTCTCTCGCTCTCTCTCTGTCTCGCTCTCTCTCTCTCTGTCTCGCTCTCTCTCGATCTCTCTCTCTCTCTCTGTCTCGCTCTCTCTCTCTCTCTGTCTCACTCTCTCTCTCTCTCTGTCTCGCTCTCTCTCTCTCTGTCTCGCTCTCTCTCTCTCTGTCTCGCTCTCTCTCTGTTTCGCTCTCTCTCTCTCTGTCTCGCTCTCTCTCTGTTTCGCTCTCTCTCTGTCTCGCTCTCTCTCTGTCTCGCTCTCTCTCTGTCTCGCTCTCTCTCTGTCTCGCTCTCTCTCTCTCTGTCTATCTCTCCTTTCTCTTTCATACCAGGTCATGAGTCTTCTCAGTCATGTTGACAATGGTCCACTACCATTGCTTTAATGTATTGTTGTTCTCATTAATATTATTGTTGTAGTTGTTGTTAAATGTAATCCCATGTCCACAACTACTATTATTATTGCTGTTGGTCCCACCATTTATTTACTTATATACAGTGCCTTGCGAAAGTATTCGGCCCCCTTGAACTTTGCGACCTTTTGCCACATTTCAGGCTTCAAACAAAGATATAAAACTGTATTTTTTTTGTGAAGAATCAACGACAAGTGGGACACAATCATGAAGTGGAACGACATTTATTTGATATTTCAAACTTTTTTAACAAATAAAGAACTGAAAAATTGGGCGTGCAAAATTATTCAGCCCCTTTACTTTCAGTGCAGCAAACTCTCTCCAGAAGTTCAGTGAGGATCTCTGAATGATTCAATGTTGACCTAAATGACTAATGATGATAAATACAATCCACCTGTGTGTAATCAAGTCTCCGTATAAATGCACCTGCACCTGTGATAGTCTCAGAGGTCCGTTAAAAGCGCAGAGAGCATCATGAAGAACAAGGAACACACCAGGCAGGTCCGAGATACTGTTGTGAAGAAGTTTAAAGCCGGATTTGGATACAAAAATATTTCCCAAGCTTTAAACATCCCAAGGAGCACTGTGCAAGCGATAATATTGAAATGGAAGGAGTATCAGACCACTGTAAATCTACCAAGACCTGGCCGTCCCTCTAAACTTTCAGCTCATACAAGGAGAAGACTGATCAGAGATGCAGCCAAGAGGCCCATGATCACTCTGGATGAACTGCAGAGATCTACAGCTGAGGTGGGAGACTCTGTCCATAGGACAACAATCAGTCGTATATTGCACAAATCTGGCCTTTATGGAAGAGTGGCAAGAAGAAAGCCATTTCTTAAAGATATCCATAAAAAGTGTTGTTTAAAGTTTGCTACAAGCCACCTGGAAGACACACCAAACATGTGGAAGAAGGTGCTCTGGTCAGATGAAACCAAAATGGAACTTTTTGGCAACAATGCAAAACGTTATGTTTGGCGTAAAAGCAACACAGCCCATCACCCTGAACACACCATCCCCACTGTCAAACATGGTGGTGGCAGCATCATGGTTTGGGCCTGCTTTTCTTCAGCAGGGACAGGGAAGATGGTTAAAATTGATGGGAAGATGGATGGAGCCAAACACAGGACCATTCTGGAAGAAAACCTGATGGAGTCTGCAAAAGACCTGAGACTGGGACGGAGATTTGTCTTCCAACAAGACAATGATCCAAAACATAAAGCAAAATCTACAATGGAATGGTTCAAAAATAAACATATCCAGGTGTTAGAATGGCCAAGTCAAAGTCCAGACCTGAATCCAATCAAGAATCTGTGGAAAGAACTGAAAACTGCTGTTCACAAATGCTCTCCATTCAACCTCACTGAGCTCGAGCTGTTTTGCAAGGAGGAATGGGAAAAAAATTCAGTCTCTCGATGTGCAAAACTGATAGAGACATACCCCAAGCGACTTACAGCTGTAATGGCAGCAAAAGGTGGCGCTACAAAGTATTAACTTAAGGGGGCTGAATAATTTTGCACGCCCAATTTTTCAGTTTTTGATTTGTTAAAAAAGTTTGAAATATACAATAAATGTCGTTCCACTTCATGATTGTGTCCCACTTGTTGTTGATTCTTCACAAAAAAATACAGTTTTATATCTTTATGTTTGAAGCCGGAAATGTGGCAAAAGGTCGCAAAGTTCAAGGAGGCCGAATACTTTCGCAAGGCACTGTATATATATATTTTATTTTTCGATATGTATACTTTGACAATGTAAGTAATAATGTACTTTCAATTCAATTGACATGGCGAAAGAGAGCGAAAGCGAGAGGAGGAGAGAGAGGGGAGAGAGAGAAAGAGAAAGAAAGAGAGAGAGAGAGAGAGAGAGAGAGAGAGAGAGAGAGAGAGAGAGAGAGAGAGAGAGGAGAGAGAGAGAGAGAGAGAGAGAGGAGAGAGAGAGAGGAGAGAGAGGAGAGGAGAGAGAGGAGAGGAGAGAGGAGAGGAGAGAGAGAGAGGAGAGAGAGAGAGGCAGAGAGAGGTTCAGAGAGAGAGAGGAGAGGAGAGAATGAGTGAGAGAGAGAGAGAGGAGAGGAGAGTGTTAGAGAGTGAGAGTGAGAGAGTGATACTGTGTGTTTAGGAGAGTCAGAGGTTATTACAATGCAGTGAGTCTGCAGTCTGTAGGAGGAGAGGAGAGTTCTGTAGCAGAGGACTAGAGAGACAACACAGTGAGGACTGATAGGAGAGAATACTGTGTGTTTAGGCAGAGTGTTATTACATGTGTCTGTCAGGTTCAGCATATAGAGATCTGATAGGACTTGTGTAGTGTGTACTATAGTGTTAGAATGCAGTGAGTACTGTAGTGTTAGACAATGTAGTGTGCACTGTAGTGTCAGAATGCAGTGAGTACTGTAGTGTTAGAATGCAGTGAGTACTGTAGTGTTAGAATGCAGTGAGTACTGTAGTGTAGTAGAAAACGCAGTGAGTCCTGTGCTGTTAGACAATGCAGTGAGTACTGTAGTAGACAATGCAGTGAGTACGGTAGAGTTAGACAATGCAGTGAGTACTGTAGTAGACAACACAGTGAGTACTGTACTGTAGTAGACAACACAGTGAGGACTGAAGAAGACAACACAGTGAGGACTGAAGTAGACAATGCAGTGAGTGCTGTACTGTAGTAGACAACGCAATGAGTACTGTACTGTAGTAGACAACGCAGTGAGTACTGTAGTGTAGTAGACAACGCAGTGAGTACTGTAGTGTAGTAGACAACGCAGTGAGTACTGTAGTGTAGTAGACAACGCAGTGAGTACTGTAGTGTAGTAGACAACGCAGTGAGTACTGTAGTGTAGTAGACAACGCAGTGAGTACTGTAGTAGACAACACAGTGAGTACTGTAGTGTATTAGACAACACAGTGAGTACTGTAGTGTAGTAGACAACACAGTGAGTACTGTAGTGTAGTAGACAACACAGTGAGTACTGTAGTGTTAGAATGCAGTGAGTACTGTAGTGTTAAGACAACGCAGTGAGTACTGTAGTGTAGTAGACAACGCTGTGAGTACCGTAGTGTAGTTGACAACGCTGTGACTACCGTATTGTGGTAGACAACACTGTGAGTAGCGTAGTGTGGTAGACAACGCTGTGAGTACCGTAGTGTAGTAGACAACGCTGTGAATACCGTAGTGTAGTAGACAACGCTGTGAGTACCGTAGTGTAGTAGACAACGCTGTGAGTACCGTAGTGTAGTAGACAACGCTGTGAGTACCGTAGTGTAGTAGACAACGCTGTGAGTACCGTAGTGTAGTAGACAACGC
>NC_060177.1:92109651-92122151 GCF_021184085.1 Oncorhynchus gorbuscha
CAGTGGCCTCCATCATTCAGCATTGAATGGAAGAACACAGTTTCATTCTGGAACCCCATCAACATTCTCTTCCCCAAGAACACAGTGGCCTCCATCATTCTGCAGCATTGAAGGTCCCCAAGAACACAGTGGCCTCTATCATTCTTAAATGGAAGAAGTTTGGAACCATCAACACTCTTCCTGAAGGGCCTTGGACAGGGGCCTTGGAGGGAGTGACCAAGAACCAGATGGTCACTCTGACAGAGCTCCAGAGTTCCTCTGTGGAAATGGGAGAACCTTCCAGAATGACAACCATCTCTGCAGCACTCCACCAATCAGGCCTTTATGGTAGAGTGGCCAGACGGAAGCCACTCCTCAGTAAAAGGAACATGACAGCCCGCTTGGAGTTTGCCAAAAGGCACCTCAAGGTCTCTCAGACCATGAGAAACAAGATTCTCTGGTCTGATGAAACCAAGATTGAACAATTTGGTCTGGATGCCAAGCGTCACATCTGTAGGAAACCTGGCACCATCCCCACGGTGAAGCATGGTGGTGGCAGCATCATGCTTAGGGAATGTTTTTCAGACTTGAGGCTGTAATCGTTGCCAAAGGTGCGTCAACAAAGTACTGAGTTTTGAAATACTTACGTTAATGTAACATTCCCGTTTTTTTAAATACATATTTTTTTATACATTTGCAAACATTTTCAAAAACCTGTTTTCGCTTTGTCATTATGGGGTATTGTGATGCCATTATGGGGTACTGTGATGCCATTATGGGGTATTGTGATGTTATCATGGGGTATTGTGATGCCATTATGGGGTATTGTGATGCCATTATGGGGTATTCTGATGTCATTATGGGGTATTGTGATGTCATTATGGGGTAGTGTGTCGATTGATGAAGGGGAAAAAAACGATTGAATCCATTTTTAGAATGATGCTGTAACACAAAATGTGGTAAAAGTCATTGAGTCTGAATACTTTCTGAATACACAGTATGTGTTTGTGTTTTCGTCTCTGTGTGTGTGTGTCCGTCTGTCTAGATGTGTGTGTCTTTTCTCACCCAGGTGGTTCTGCCAGCTCTTCAGGGCAGGTTCCTCCAGGGCAGGCCGAGCGGTGCTGATATCTACATGTCCTCTGTCGTTGGTGGGGAGGGACACCTTAAAGATGTCCTCCAACATGGGTCTTTTGCTGTGCATCAGCTCTGTCCACACACGGTTTACTGCCTTCAGCAGCAGCTGGCGACCTGGGGGACAGGACAGGAGTTAGGGACACATGATTTACTGTCTTCAGCAGCAGCTGGCGACCTGGGGGACAGGACAGGAGTTAGGGACACACGGTTTACTGTCTTCAGCAGCAGCTGGCGACCTGGGGGACAGGACAGGAGTTAGGGACACATGGTTTACTGTCTTCAGCAGCAGCTGGCGACCTGGGGGACAGACAGGACAGGAGTTAGGGACACACACACACATAGAAACACACTTTGAAAGAGAGACAGACAGAGAGAAAGGCAGGCAGGCAGACAGACAGTCAGACGTTATGTTACCTTCGCTAACTTCCTGGCTGTGTCTGTTATCAGGTCCATTCTCAGCGGGAATCATGACGTGCCAGGTGGTCATACGAGCCTCTGCCTCCAAACCAAAACCCTCCACATTACTGCACATAGAGAGAGAGAGAGAGAGAGAGAGAGAGAGAGAGAGAGAGAGAGAGAGAGAGAGAGAGAGAGAGAGAGAGAGAGAGAGAGACAGAGAGAGAGACAGAGACAGGGAGAGAGAGAAGTAGGGAGGGGAGAGGAGGGGAGAGGAGGAGGGAGACAGACAGAAGGAGAGAGAAGGAGCGAGAGAGAAAGAGAGACAGGGAGAGCGAGAGCGAGAGAGAGAGAGCGAGAGAGAGCGAGAGAGATCGAGAGAGAGAGAGCGAGAGAGAGAGAGAGAGCGAGAGAGCGAGAGAGCGAAAGAGATCGAGAGAGCGAGAGAGAAAGGGAGAGACAGGGAGAGAGAGAAGTAGGGAGGGGAGAGGAGGAGGGAGACAGACAGAAGGAGAGAGAAGGAGCGAGAGAGAAAGAGAGACAGGGAGAGAGAGAAGTAGGGAGGGGAGAGGAGGAGGGAGACAGACAGAAGGAGAGAGAAGGAGCGAGAGAGAAAGAGAGCGGGACAGGACAGGAGAGAGAGTCAGCCAGCATATACCACTCACCCATAGATAGGACTAAGCTAACTCAGTGCAATTTTTGCAGCCTGTTGTCATATGATTAGCCAGCTCAACACTTCATAAGGCCTCAAACTCACTGATCAGGACACACAGTTGCTATAAATGTCTCGAGCAATGCAATGAATTCAAGAATGCATGAAGAAGCAAGACGATAACTAAGTAAGCTAGCTAGCTAGCTAAAACAGACAGACACACAAACCCACCTCCAGTCCCAGAACCACCTCCAGTCCCAGACCCACCTCCAGACCCAGACCCACCTCTAGACCCAGACCCACCTCTAGACCCAGACCCACCTCCAGACCCACCTCCAGACCCAGACCCCACCTCCACCTCCAGACCCCACCTCCAGACCCAGACCCCACCTCCAGACCCAGACCCCACCTCCAGTCCCAGACCCCACCTCCAGACCCAGACCCCACCTCCAGACCTACCTCCAGTCCCAGACCCACCTCCAGTCCCAGACCCACCTCCAGTCCCAGACCCACCTCCAGTCCCAGACCCACCTCCAGTCCCAGACCCACCTCCAGTCCCAGACCCACCTCCAGTCCCAGACCCACCTCCAGTCCCAGACCCACCTCCAGTCCCAGACCCACCTCCAGTCCCAGACCCACCTCCAGTCCCAGACCCACCTCCAGTCCCAGACCCACCTCCAGTCCCAGACCCACCTCCAGTCCCAGACCTACCTCCAGTCCCAGACCCACCTCCAGTCCCAGACCTACCTCCAGTCCCAGACCTACCTCCAGTCCCAGACCTACCTCCAGTCCCAGACCTACCTCCAGTCCCAGACCTACCTCCAGTCCCAGACCTCACCTCCAGTCCCAGACCTACCTCCAGTCCCAGACCCCACCTCCAGTCCCAGACCCCACCTCCAGTCCCAGACCCCACCTCCAGTCCCAGACCCCACCTCCAGTCCCAGACCCCACCTCCAGTCCCAGTCCCACCTCCAGTCCCACCTCCAGTCCCACCTCCAGTCCCACCTCCAGTCCCACCTCCAGTCCCACCTCCAGTCCCACCTCCAGTCCCAGACCTACCTCCCAACGTGCAGGTTGATGAAGCAGTGAGCCAGACAGGCTACAAACTCCTGGTCGTGGTTGCCCGGTCCCAGTACCAGGTTACGGTTGACGGTCAACACCCGTAGAGAGTCCAGCAGAGCTACCTGCTGAGGTACGGTCTTGTGAGGTCGAGACAGCTGGTACAGGACCGTACGGTTCAGACAGTGGTAGAGAGAGTCCAGAGACAGACTCTGCGACCTCCTCTTGGACTGGAAATGGGAGAAAAGAGAGGTGGAACATTTTTTTTAAAGAAAGACTTGTCTTATGATCTATGGTCTGCGATGCCCGAGAGGTGGTTGTAGAAAGGGCCTTTCTTCTCCAGAGAGTTGATTGGGGTTAAGACATCCTACCGTAGGGTTTGGTGGAGAGTGTGAACAATAGTCCTGTTTTATAACAGCCAATGGATTCCGAAGACTGATTAAGTACGTGTTTGAAATCGGACTAAATCCTCTTGTTTCAAAGCAGTACCACTCCAGACATGCACACTGCTGGCCTGCATCTACTTATAAATCACACGGCTGTGTTTCACCTAAAGCTCTATTGGTTCAGTTGAGTAAGTCTGGGAGAGACGTGAAGGTTGGCTTGTTGATTCAATTAACTCATTCATGGTTAGTTGAGTCAAACCGAGTACTGTACTGCTGTAAATCAGACTGTTTCTGAGTACTGTACTGCTGTAAATCAGACTGTTTCTGAGTACTGTAGTGATGTAAATCAGACTGTTTCTGAGTACTGCACTGCTGTAAATCAGACTGTTTCTGAGTACTGCTGTAAATCAGACTGTTTCTGAGTACTGTACTGCTGTAAATCAGACTGTTTCTGAGTACTGCACTGCTGTAAATCAGACTGTTTCTGAGTACTGTACTGCTGTAAATCAGACTGTTTCTGAGTACTGTAGTGATGTAAATCAGACTGTTTCTGAGTAATGTACTGCTGTAAATCAGACTGTTTCTGAGTACTGTACTACTGTAAATCAGACTGTTTCTGAGTACTGTACTGCTGTAAATCAGACTGTTTCTGAGTACTGTACTGCTGTAAATCAGACTGTTTCTGAGTACTGTAGTTGTAAATCAGACTGTAAATCAGACTGTTTATAATAATAATAATAATAATAATAATAATATATGCCATTTAGCGGACGCTTTTATCCAAAGCGACTTACAGTCATGTGTGCATACATTCTACGTATGGGTGGTCCCGGGAATCGAACCCACTACCCTGGCGTTACAAGCGCCCTGCTCTACCAACTGAGCTACAGAAGGACCAACCGAGTCAAACCGAGTACTGTAGTGATGTAAATCAGACTGTTTCTGAGTACTGTAGTGATGTAAATCAGACTGTTTCTGAGTACTGTAGTGATGTAAATCAGACTGTTTCTGAGTACTGTACTGCTGTAAATCAGACTGTTTCTGAGTACTGTACTGCTGTAAATCAGACTGTTTCTGAGTACTGCTGTAAATCAGACTGTTTCTGAGTACTGCTGTAAATCAGACTGTTTCTGAGTACTGTACTGCTGTAAATCAGACTGTTCCTGAGTACTGTACTGCTGTTAATCAGACTGTTTCTGAGTACTGTACTGCTGTAAATCAGACTGTTTCTGAGTACTGTACTGCTGTAAATCAGACTGTTTCTGAGTACTGTACTGCTGTAAATCAGACTGTTTCTGAGTACTGTACTGCTGTAAATCAGACTGTTTCTGAGTACTGCACTGCTGTAAATCAGACTGTTTCTGAGTACTGCTGTAAATCAGACTGTTTCTGACTGTAGTGCTGTAAATACTGTACTGCTGTAAATCAGACTGTTTCTGAGTACTAAATCAGACTGTTTCTGAGTACTGCTGTAAATCAGACTGTTTCTGAGTACTGCTGTAAATCAGACTGTTTCTGAGTACTGCTGTAAATCAGACTGTTTCTGAGTACTGCTGTAAATCAGACTGTTTCTGAGTACTGTAGTGATGTAAATCAGACTGTTTCTGAGTACTGTAGTGATGTAAATCAGACTGTTTCTGAGTACTGTAGTGATGTAAATCAGACTGTTTCTGAGTACTGTACTGCTGTAAATCAGACTGTTTGAGTACTGTACTGCTGTAAATCAGACTGTTTCTGAGTACTGTACTGCTGTAAATCAGACTGTTTCTGAGTACTGTACTGCTGTAAATCAGACTGTTTCTGAGTACTGTACTGCTGTAATCGGACTGTTTCTGAGTACTGTACTGCTGTAATCGGACTGTTTCTGAGTACTGCACTGCTGTAAATCAGACTGTTTCTGAGTACTGCTGTAAATCAGACTGTTTCTGAGTACTGCTGTAAATCAGACTGTTTCTGAGTACTGTAGTGCTGTAAATCAGACTGTTTTTGAGTACTGCTGTAAATCAGACTGTTTCTGAGTACTGCTGTAAATCAGACTGTTTCTGAGTACTGCTGTAAATCAGACTGTTTCTGAGTACTGTAGTGATGTAAATCAGACTGTTTCTGAGTACTGTACTGCTGTAAATCAGACTGTTTCTGAGTACTGTACTGCTGTAAATCAGACTGTTTCTGAGTACTGTACTGCTGTAAATCAGACTGTTTCTGAGTACTGCTGTAAATCAGACTGTTTCTGAGTACTGCTGTAAATCAGACTGTTTCTGAGTACTGCTGTAAATCAGACTGTTTCTGAGTACTGTACTGCTGTAAATCAGACTGTTTCTGACTACTGTAGTGCTGTAAATCAGACTGTTTCTGAGTGCTGTAAATCAGACTGTTTCTGAAATCACTGCTGTAAATCAGACTGTTTCTGAGTACTGCTGTAAATCAGACTGTTTCTGAGTACTGTAGTGATGTAAATCAGACTGTTTCTGAGTACTGTACTGCTGTAAATCAGACGGTTTCTGAGTACTGTAGTGATGTAAATCAGACTGTTTCTGAGTACTGTACTGCTGTAAATCAGACTGTTTCTGAGTACTGTACTGCTGTAAATCAGACTGTTTGAGTACTGTACTGCTGTAAATCAGACTGTTTCTGAGTACTGTACTGCTGTAAATCAGACTGTTTCTGAGTACTGTACTGCTGTAAATCAGACTGTTTCTGAGTACTGTACTGCTGTAAATCAGACTGTTTCTGAGTACTGTACTGCTGTAAATCAGACTGTTTCTGAGTACTGTACTGCTGTAATCGGACTGTTTCTGAGTACTGCACTGCTGTAAATCAGACTGTTTCTGAGTACTGCTGTAAATCAGACTGTTTCTGAGTACTGCTGTAAATCAGACTGTTTCTGAGTACTGTAGTGCTGTAAATCAGACTGTTTTTGAGTACTGCTGTAAATCAGACTGTTTCTGAGTACTGCTGTAAATCAGACTGTTTCTGAGTACTGTAGTGATGTAAATCAGACTGTTTCTGAGTACTGTACTGCTGTAAATCAGACTGTTTCTGAGTACTGTACTACTGTAAATCAGACTGTTTCTGAGTACTGCACTGCTGTAAATCAGACTGTTTCTGAGTACTGTACTGCTGTAAATCAGACTGTTTCTGAGTACTGTACTGCTGTAATCGGACTGTTTCTGAGTACTGCACTGCTGTAAATCAGACTGTTTCTGAGTACTGCTGTAAATCAGACTGTTTCTGAGTACTGTACTGCTGTAAATCAGACTGTTTCTGAGTACTGTACTGCTGTAAATCAGACTGTTTCTGAGTACTGTAGTGATGTAAATCAGACTGTTTCTGAGTACTGTACTGCTGTAAATCAGACTGTTTCTGAGTACTGTACTGCTGTAAATCAGACTGTTTCTGAGTACTGTACTGCTGTAAATCAGACTGTTTCTGAGTACTGTACTGCTGTAAATCAGACTGTTTCTGAGTACTGTACTGCTGTAAATCAGACTGTTTCTGTTTCTGAGTACTGTAAATCAGACTGTTTCTGAGTACTGTACTGCTGTAAATCAGACTGTTTCTGAGTACTGTACTGCTGTAAATCAGACTGTTTCTGAGTACTGTACTGCTGTAAATCAGACTGTTTCTGAGTACTGTACTGCTGTAAATCAGACTGTTTCTGAGTACTGTACTGCTGTAAATCAGACTGTTTCTGAGTACTGTACTGCTGTAAATCGGACTGTTTCTGAGTACTGCACTGCTATAAATCAGACTGTTTCTGAGTACTGCTGTAAATCAGACTGTTTCTGAGTACTGCTGTAAATCAGACTGTTTCTGAGTACTGTAGTGCTGTAAATCAGACTGTTTTTGAGTACTGCTGTAAATCAGACTGTTTCTGAGTAGTGATGTAAATCAGACTGTTTCTGAGTAGTGTACTGCTGTAAATCAGACTGTTTCTGAGTACTGTACTGCTGTAAATCAGACTGTTTCTGAGTACTGTACTGCTGTAAATCAGACTGTTTCTGAGTACTGTACTGCTGTAAATCAGACTGTTTCTGAGTACTGCTGTGTAAATCAGACTGTTTCTGAGTACTGTACTGCTGTAAATCAGACTGTTTCTGAGTACTGCTGTAAATCAGACTGTTTCTGAGTACTGTACTGCTGTAAATCAGACTGTTTCTGACTACTGTACTGCTGTAAATCAGACTGTTTCTGAGTACTGCTGTAAATCAGACTGTTTCTGAGTACTGCTGTAAATCAGACTGTTTCTGAGTACTGTAGTGATGTAAATCAGACTGTTTCTGAGTACTGTAGTGATGTAAATCAGACTGTTTCTGAGTACTGTACTGCTGTAAATCAGACTGTTTCTGAGTACTGTAGTGATGTAAATCAGACTGTTTCTGAGTACTGTACTGCTGTAAATCAGACTGTTTCTGAGTACTGTACTGCTGTAAATCAGACTGTTTCTGAGTACTGTACTGCTGTAAATCAGACTGTTTCTGAGTACTGTACTGCTGTAAATCAGACTGTTTCTGAGTACTGTACTGCTGTAAATCAGACTGTTTCTGAGTACTGTACTGCTGTAAATCAGACTGTTTCTGAGTACTGTACTGCTGTAAATCAGACTGTTTCTGAGTACTGTACTGCTGTAATCAGACTGTTTCTGAGTACTGTACTGCTGTAAATCAGACTGTTTCTGAGTACTGCTGTAAATCAGACTGTTTCTGAGTACTGCTGTAAATCAGACTGTTTCTGAGTACTGCTGTAAATCAGACTGTTTTTGAGTACTGCTGTAAATCAGACTGTTTCTGAGTACTGCTGTAAATCAGACTGTTTCTGAGTACTGCTGTAAATCAGACTGTTTCTGAGTACTGTAAATCAGACTGTTTCTGATGTAAATCAGACTGTTTCTGAGTACTGTACTGCTGTAAATCAGACTGTTTCTGAGTACTGTACTACTGTAAATCAGACTGTTTCTGAGTACTGTACTGCTGTAAATCAGACTGTTTCTGAGTACTGTACTGCTGTAAATCAGACTGTTTCTGAGTACTGTACTGCTGTAATCGGACTGTTTCTGAGTACTGCACTGCTGTAAATCAGACTGTTTCTGAGTACTGCTGTAAATCAGACTGTTTCTGAGTACTGCTGTAAATCAGACTGTTTCTGAGTACTGTACTGCTGTAAATGTTTCAGACTGTTTGTAATCAGACTGTTTCTGAGTACTGTAGTGATGTAAATAAGACTGTTTCTGAGTACTGTACTGCTGTAAATCAGACTGTTTCTGAGTACTGTACTGCTGTAAATCAGACTGTTTCTGAGTAGTGTACTGCTGTAAATCAGACTGTTTCTGAGTACTGTACTGCTGTAAATCAGACTGTTTCTGAGTACTGTACTGCTGTAAATCAGACTGTTTCTGAGTACTGTACTGCTGTAAATCAGACTGTTTCTGAGTACTGTACTGCTGTAAATCAGACTGTTTCTGAGTACTGTACTGCTGTAAATCAGACTGTTTCTGAGTACTGTACTGCTGTAAATCAGACTGTTTCTGAGTACTGTACTGCTGTAAATCAGACTGTTTCTGAGTACTGTACTGCTGTAAATCAGACTGTTTCTGAGTAGTGTACTGCTGTAAATCAGACTGTTTCTGAGTACTGTACTGCTGTAAATCAGACTGTTTCTGAGTACTGTACTGCTGTAATCAGACTGTTTCCAGTCCACCCACAAACAGGAACTGCATATGTTGTATTTCTATACAGTGTCTTCATAATGTATTCACAAAATATAACGAATGTAATATAGCTTGTGTAATATAACTAATATAATATAACTAATATAATATAACTAATATAATATAACTAATATAATATAACCAACGTAATATAACTAATATAACTAATATAATATAACTAATATAATATAACTAATGTAATATACCTAATATAATATAACTAATGTAATATAACCAATATAATATAACTAATATAATATAACTAATATAATATAACTACTATAATATAACTAATATACTATAACTAATATAATATAACTAATATAATATAACTAATGTAATATAACTAATGTAATATAACTAATATAATATAACTAATATAACTAATATAATATACCTAATGTAATATAACTAATATAATACAACTAATATAGCTAATATAATATAACTAATGTAATATAACTAATATAATATAACTAATGTAATATAACTAATATAATATAACTAATATAATATAACTAATATAATATAGCTAATATAATATAACTAATATAACTAATATAATATAACGAATGTAATATAACTAGTGTAATATAACTAATATAATATAACTAATATAACATAACTAATATAATATAACTAATATAATATAACTAATATAACATAACTAATATAATATAACTAATATAATATAACTAATATAATATAACTAATATAATATAACCAACGTAATGTAACTAATATAACTAATATAATATAACTAATATAATATAACTAATGTAATATACCTAATATAATATAACTAATGCAATATAACCAATATAATATAACTAATATAATATAACTACTATAATATAACTACTATAATATAACTAATATACTATAACTAATATAATATAACTAATATAATATAACTAATGTAATATAACTAATGTAATATAACTAATATAATATAACTAATATAACTAATATAATATACCTAATGTAATATAACTAATATAATATAACTAATATAGCTAATACAATATAACTAATGTAATATAACTAATATAATATAACTAATGTAATATAACTAATATAATATAACTAATATAATATAACTAATATAATATAGCTAATATAATATAACTAATATAACTAATATAATATAACTAATGTAATATAACTAATATAATATAACTAATGTAATATAACTAATATAATATAACTAATGTAATATAACTAATATAATATAACTAATGTAATATAACTAATATAATATAACTAATGTAATATAACTAATATAACTAATATAATATAACTAATATAATATAACTAATGTAATATAACTAATATAATATAACTAATATAATATAACTAATATAATATAACTAATATAATATAACTAATATAATATAACTAATATAATATACCTAATATAATATAACTAATATAATATAACTGATGTAATATAGCTAATGTAATATAACTAATATAATATAACTAATGTAATATAACTAATATAATATAACTAATATAATATAACTAATGTAATATAACTAATGTAATATAACTACTGTAACTAATATAATATAACTAATGTAATATAACTAATATAATATAACTAATATAATATAACTACTGTAACTAATATAATATAACTAATATAATATAACTAATATAATATAACTAATATAATATAACTAACGTAATGTAACTAATGTAACTAATATAATATAACTAATGTAATATAACTAATATAATATAACTAATATAATATAACTAATGTAATATAACTAATGTAATATAACTAATATAATATAACTAATGTAATATAACTACTGTAATATAACTAATATAATATAACTAATATAATATAACTAATGTAATATAACTAATATAATATAACTAATATAATATAACTAACGTAATGTAACTAATATAACTAATATAATATAACTAATGTAATATAGCTAATATAATATAACTAATATAATATACCTAATGTAATATAACTAATATAATATAACTAATGTAATATAACTAATATAATATAACTAATATAATATAACTAATATAATATAACTAATATAATATAACTAATGTAATGTAACTAATGTAATGTAACTAATGTAATACAACTAATATAATATAACTAATGTAATATAACTAATATAATATAACTAATATAATATAACTAATGTAATATAACTAATGTAATGTAACTAATGTAATGTAACTAATGTAATGTAACTAATGTAATGTAACTAATGTAACTCTTGTTTAGATAAGTATTCAATTCTCTAAGTCAATACATGATAGAATCCCCTTTGGCAGTGATTACAGCAGTGTTATTTCTGGCTAAGTTTCTAAAGATTGTGCAACATTTACCCATTATTCTTTAAAAAATGATTCAAGATCTGTCAAATATGTTGTTGATCATTGCTAGACAACCATTTTCAAGTCTTGCTATAGATTTTAAATCAGATTTAAGTCAATACTTTAACTCGGCCACTCAGGTAAGCAACTCCAGTGTAGATTTTGCCTTATTGTCTTACTGAAAGGTCAATTCATTTTCCAGTGTCTTGTGGAAAGAGACTGAACCAGGTTTTCCTCTTGGACTCTGCCTGCGCTTAGCTCGTTTATATATATTTTTTATCCTGAAAAACTTGATAACAAGCATACCCATAACATGATGCAGCCACCACTATGATTGAAAATATGGAGAGTGGTACTCATTCATGTGTACTGAATTTGTTCCAAACATAACACTTCAGGTGTATTCAGGTGTAATGTGTGTAGGACAGTAAGAGAAAATATCAATTGAATCTCTTTTAAATTCAGGCAGTAACACAACAATGACACAGAAAAACAGTCAAGGGGTGTGTATAGATTCTGAAGGCGCTGTATGTGCGTGCTCCATCAGGACAATTAATCCTGCCCAGTCCCGTTTCAGCATGTGCCAGACCTGGAATGAATCAGATATTGAACAAACCCTGGTCTAGGTTGTCCTCACCTGTCCTATAAGCTGCACTATAAACTCCACCACCATCTTGGACTCCTTGTTGAACATGCCCTGCCACAGCTTGTCCACCACGCGCTGTGTGAAGTAGAACACGTTGTTCACCAGCACCTGGTAGCTCCCTCCAATGGTGATGGGCAAGGATGCATCCTCACCTGGTAGGAGAAGTGTGTGGGGGGGGGGGGC
>NC_060177.1:92124651-92152151 GCF_021184085.1 Oncorhynchus gorbuscha
ATGACCGAGTCCAGGATGTGGGACTGGAACTCTTTCTGCTGAGTCCTGGTGGAGCGCTCTGGGGACGCCTGGGGAGACAACTCTACGTTAAAGCGCCAATCAACCGTTGAAACGATAACAACACGCCCCCTTCGTCTGTTTTGGTTAAAAAGATGAGGTTTTGGCCTGGAGAAATGTAACCATTCTCAGATTAATAGACAGAACTATGGATGTGAGGACTGACCATCCATGATATCAACATGATAGTTGTAACCATGTTATGAGGATATACAGGACTGACCATCCATGATATCAACATGATAGTTGTAACCATGTTATGAGGATATACAGTGTTTGTTTACATTGACAGTGTTTAAACATTGGAGAAAAACAAGCTGATATTTTGGGTTCTCATGGAGAGCAACAGTTGATCTAAACTCATGAGGCATTTATATATTCTTCAAGAATCGACAGGTACATATCGTTCATTTATAATCCCCAAAATGTATGTATGTATCAACTACCTTTCTAGGGAGTTTTTCCTAGCCACCGTGCTTCTACACCTGCATTGCTTGCTGTTTGGGGTTTTAGGCTGGGTTTCTGTACAGCACTTTGAGATATCAGCTGATGTACGAAGGGCTATATAAATAAAATTTGATTTGAACTGCAGATTTCCACTTTCCTGACACAATAGCTAGATTAAGGGTTGCAAAAATCTAGAAACTTAAACCAAAATTCCCCCGTTTTTCCAGAAATTCCTTTGGGAGCGTTCCCGGATTTTTGCAACCCTTAAGCTAGATGATCAACTAATAGCAATTAAATCCCACCGGTTGCTGTCAGGATATCACTTTGGTACTATGATATCACTTTGGTACTATGATAGCACTTTGGTACTATGATAGCACTTTGGTACTATGATAGCACTTTGGTACTATGATAGCACTTTGGTACTATGATAGCACTTTGGTACTATGATAGCACTTTGGTACTATGATAGCACTTTGGTACTATGATAGCACTTTGGTACTATGATAGCACTTTGGTACTATGATAGCACTTTGGTACTATGATAGCACTTTGGTACTATGAGGCCAATACCTCATCTTTTTTTTTTACCAAAACAGGTGAGGAGGGCGTTGTGTTATCGTTTCATCTGAGGATTTGACCTTTAAACAGCTGCATATTATCAAGATATCAAAGTGTCACCAACAAAAAGGTAAACAGTACTGCCCTACCAAGCAAAAAAAGGCAGTAACTGCTCATAGCATGTTCTGTTATAATCTCCACCCGGCACAGCCAGAAGAGGACTGGCCAACCCACATAGCCTGGTTCCTCTCTAGGTTTCTTCCTAGGTTCTGGCCTTTCTAGGGAGTTTTTCCTAGCCACCGTGCTTCTACACCTGCATTGCTTGCTGTTTGGGGTTTTAGGCTGGGTTTCTGTACAGCACTTTGAGATATCAGCTGATGTAAAAAAGGGCTTCATAAATACATCTGATTGATTTGTCTCACCTCTAACAGTAGGTCTATGGTGGACGTCTGTTTGTTGGCCGGAGTCAGACACAGGTTGTCCATGATCAGCACCTTCATGAAGTCAAACACATACTTCTTGGCCGGATGATTGGTCAGGTAGGTCTTCGAACCCACGTTGCAGTATTCCGATTGGCTACGGTTCATGCCCGTGTCGGCGGTGAAGGCCTTGAATTCTTCCGTTGGTGACCCTGCTTCGTCATCCAGGTCACTCACCTGAGAGGAGAGGGGAGAGGGAGAGAGGGAGGAGAGAGAGGGAGAGAGGGGAGGAGAGAGAGGGAGAGAGGGAGGAGAGAGGGGGAGGAGAGGGAGGGGAGGATAGGAGAGGAGAGGGGAGGGGGTTAGGAGGGAGGAGAGGTTGGGAGGGAGGGAGAGAGGGAGAGAGGAGAGGGAGGGTAGGAGGGAGGAGAGGTTGGGAGGAAGGGAGAGAGGGAGAGAGGAGAGGGAGGGGGTTAGGAGGGAGGAGAGGTTGGGAGGGAGGGAGAGAGGGGGAGAGAGGGGAGGGGGTTAGGAGGGAGGAGAGGTTGGGAGGGAGGGGAGGGGGTTAGGAGGGAGGAGAGGTTGGGAGGGAGGGAGAGAGGGAGAGGGAGAGGAGAGAGAGGAGAGAGAGGGAGAGAGGAGAGGAGAGGGAGAGAGGAGAGGGAGAGAGGAGAGGGAGAGAGGAGAGGAGAGGGAGAGAAGGGAGAGAGGAGAGGAGAGGGAGAGAGGGAGAGAGGAGAGGGAGAGAAGGGAGAGAGGAGAGGGAGAGAGAGGGAGAGAGGAGAGAGAGAGGAGAGGAGAGGGAGAGAGGAGAGAGAGAGGAGAGAAGAGGGAGAGAGGAGAGAGAGGGAGAGAGGAGAGGATTAGGTGGAGCTCAGAGAACACACACATAGCTACTGTAGAAAACACACACACAGGGGGAAAAAAATTCTACATTTGGATACAGTTGAGCGTCTCACCATCTCAGAGTAGGGCCTGATGTTGAAGGGGAAGACTGAGGCAGCCAGGACACACAGGAACTCTGGGCTGTGCCACATTGGGGCCAGGTCTGGGACGTTGTGATACAGGTACCTGTAATAATAAATCACTCATTAGTGATATATAGATATATGTAGAATATAGTAAAAATAAAGAAAAACCCTTGAATGAGTAGGTGTGTCCAAACTTTTGACTTGAACTGTCTGTGTGTATATATATATATATATATAAAAAATATACATTATGACTATTATTTATGATATCGATTATTTTAAATATTTTATTATTATATATATGATACAGGTACCTGAAGAACTGCATCAGAGTCACCGGGTACTCCCTCAGCCACGACCCCTCTTCCTCAGACTGCCACGGCTAAGAGGACGAAGAAAAGCACAACGTCATTTGATGGTAGAAGAAGATCGAGGAGCTATATGACATTTGGTGACAGCAAGCTAGGTAAACTCAACCATGGATGGATTGCTGCCTCTCCTTAAGATTGCTAACAGGATAAGGAAACCAACATGTTATTTAGGGTGAACTTTCTCTGTCCATAGACAGAACTATCCCATATCTTTCTCTGTCCATAGACAGAACTATCTCATATCTTTCTCTGTCCATAGACAGAACTATCTCATATCTTTCTCTGTCCATAGACAGAACGTCATCTGGTTGTAGAAGTGAATCTAGTAGCTCGTTGGGTTGTCCTCCTTTCTCTCTCCTCCTCTCCTCCCTCCACTCCTCATCTCCTCTATCCTCTCCTCCCTCTCCTCTATCCTTCCCTCGCTCTTCCTCTCCTCTCCTCATCTCCTCTATCCTTCCTTCTCTCTTCCTCTCCTCTCCTCCTCTCACCAGGTTGAGCATGCTCCTCATCTCCTCTATCCTTCCCTCGCTCTTCCTCTCCTCTCCTCCTCTCACCAGGTTGAGCATGCTCTTCATCTCCTCTATCCTTCCCTCGCTCTTCCTCTCCTCTCCTCATCTCCTCTATCCTTCCCTCGCTCCTCCTCTCCTCCCTCCACTCCTCCATCCTTCCCTCGCTCTTCCTCTCCTCTCCTCTATCCTTCCCTCGCTCTTCATCTCCTCTATCCTTCCCTCGCTCTTCCTCTCCTCTCCTCCTCTCACCAGGTTGAGCATGCTCCTCATCTCCTCTATCCTTCCCTCGCTCTTCCTCTCCTCTCCTCTATCCTTCCCTCGCTCTTCCTCTCCTCCCTCCACTCCTCCTCTATCCTTCTCTCGCTCTTCCTCTCCTCATCTCTATCCTTCCCTCGCTCTTCCTCTCCTCTCCTCCTCTCCTCCATCCACTCCTCCTCTCCTCTATCCTTCCCTCGCTCTTCCTCTCCTCTCCTCCTCTCACCAGGTTGAGCATGCTCCTCATCTCCTCTATCCTTCCCTCGCTCCTCCTCTCCTCCCTCCACTCCTCTATCCTTCCCTCGCTCTTCCTCTCCTCTATCCTTCCCTCGCTCTTCCTCTCCTCTCCTCCTCTCACCAGGTTGAGCATGCTCCTCATCTCCTCTATCCTTCCCTCGCTCCTCCTCTCCTCCCTCCACTCCTCCTCTCCTCTATCCTTCCCTCGCTCTTCCTCTCCTCTATCCTTCCCTCGCTCTTCCTCTCCTCTCCTCCTCTCACCAGGTTGAGCATGCTCCTCAGCATCCCCAGTAACAGGAAGCCAGCCTCGGTGCAGACACTGTGGATGGATCCCACTATGGTGGCGCTGGAAGCAGGGACCCCAAAGATAAAGGTCCAGATAGAGTCCAGGTCAAACTAACACAAAACACAGAACACAGAGGCTGGGGTAACACTCAGCAGGGTTACACATTCACGCTGTCCTCTTGTCCGAGACAAGAAGAATATAAATTAAAGTTTTTTTTTGTTTTTTTTAAATCACACATATCAAAAATATGTACAATAAAATATCAAAAAATTACTCCAATCAGAATTGGACCAGAAAGACCCCATTTGAATAATATTCTAATCTATTTTTCATGTACATCAAAAAAAAAAAATCCTAAATGTCAAAGTGTATGTGATTGGCTAAAGCCTCATGTCCAAATGATCACATGACCAGACAGTGCCTGTTGTTCACCCTACCCACCTTGAATCTGAGAAGAGGTGTTGAGCATTTTGAAATGATTTAACTATAAACATAACTGATTAAAACCTGGACGTTTTATACATTTTTATGAAGCATTTCTAAACTTGTTTCAAAGTAGCCTAGCCAACCCTAGCTTAGCCAACCCTAGCCAACCTAAGCTTAGCCAACCTAATCTTAGACAACCTAATTTTAGCCAACCTAAGCTTAGCCAACCTAAGCTTAGCCAACCCTAGCTTAGCCTAGCCAACCCTAGCTTAGCCAACCCTAGCCTAGCCAACCCTAGCCTAGCCCCTAGCTTAGCAACCCTAGCTTAGCCAACCTAATCTTAGACAACCTAATTTTAGCCAACCTAAGCTTAGCCAACCTAAGCTTAACCAACCCTAGCTTAGCCAACCCTAGCCTAGCCAACCCTAGCTTAGCCTAGCCAACCCTAGCTTAGCCTAGCCAACCCTATCTTAGCCAACCCTAGCCTAGCCAACCCTAGCTTAGCCTAGCCAACCCTAGCTTAGCCAACCCTAGACAAAATACGACCATAGAAATGTTGAGGGAATTAATTTACACACTTAATACACCATTGGTTTTCAAATCAATATTATCTTATTGTCCAGCAGCCAAAAGCATAATCCCAGTCATATTAGTAACCCATACTAGTTGATAATAAGGTGGACACCTAGGTGGACAGCGTGGTTGTGAACTAAAGGAAGGTGAGGATGGTGAGATTGGTTTGTTTACCAATCAGGCATCAGACTGAGATAAATTGTGAGATGATAGGGCCGAATTAGAGTTTGCAGTGTTTGAGTGTGACACCAATTTTGTCTTGGAGTCTGTGAGATGGAACTCGTTTTTCCTCCAGGGGGCGCCAAAGATTATGTCTTGGAGTCTGTGAGAGGGAACTCGTTTTTCCTCCAGGCCACAGCTGTTTCAGTATTTAACCAAGAGGAAAACCCCAAAATAGATTTGAAGTGTAGAAAATGTAATAGAAGGGCGTTTCCTATTTAGCAAGTAAAGAACATGGCCTGGTGGTGAAAGAGGCATCATTGAACTATAAAATAGATATAAAATATAATATAATATATATATAAAAGTTGATTGTTGGCAACATATGCATTTTAATTATTCAGACTGGAAAAAAGTTGAGGTACTTGGTCCCCATCTTTCCACATCACAGTCTATGCTTCTTAAGAAGGCTTTGAACTTGTTTTTAGACTATGGATTTATATTCCCAGGCAGCAGAAATGGTGTACTCTGTTTTTAAATGTATATTTTACCTTTATTTAACTAGGCAAGTCAGTTAAGAACAAATTCTTATTTTCAATGACGGCCTGGGAACAGTGGGGTTAACTGCCTGTTCAGGGGCAGAACGACAGATTTGTACCTTGTCAGCTCGGGGGTTTGAACTCTCAACCTTCCGGTTACTAGTCCAACGCTCTAACCACTAGGGATGTTGAGGGGGCGGCTCTCGTTCAGGGACAATAGAGCGGATTTTGTCCTGTGTTGATTTTATATGTCTACTTTGCACATTCTTCCATTGCAAAACTACCATTCCAGTGTTTTACTTGCTATATTGTATTTACTTTGCCACCATGGCCTTTTTTGCCTTTACCTCCCTTCTCACCTCATTTGCTCACATTGTATATAGACTTGTTTATACTGTATTATTGACTGTATGTTTGTTTTACTCCATGTGTAACTCTGTGTCGTTGTATCTGTCGAACTGCTTTGCTTTATCTTGGCCAGGTCGCAATTGTAAATGAGAACTTGTTCTCAACTTGCCTACCTGGTTAAATAAAGGTGAAATAAATAAATAAATAAATACAAAATATCCAGATACACAGCTGTAGTTCTAAAAAAGAAAAAAAGACTGAGTAGGTAACGACTCAGGTGCCCAAGTAGAGCAGTACATCAGTCTGCATACAGAGATATGTGGTGGTCTGTGCCAAGTACAGTAAAATGGGCTCATTTATTTATTTAATATCAACTAGGCAAGCTCATGATGTTGTGATTGGCAGACAGCCTGCGCAGGAGGTTCCAGGGAGAACAACAAGCATTAGACTGCCTATGGTAAATTGGCATGAGCATATTTTACCAGGTTGTACCCATGGCA
This sequence comes from Oncorhynchus gorbuscha, assembly GCF_021184085.1. Lineage (NCBI taxonomy): Eukaryota > Metazoa > Chordata > Actinopteri > Salmoniformes > Salmonidae > Oncorhynchus > Oncorhynchus gorbuscha. Next base: position 92,131,310 of record NC_060177.1, read on the forward strand.
TAAGGAATGGCATAAAGCTCTTAAACCAGTGGATATGAATTGTTCCCCAATGTCCATACAGCGTAGAACATAAATATTGCCGCTCTAAGCGATCAATGGCTTTTTCTACGTCCGATGGCAATATGGCCGACGGACCGGTTATATGGAGCAGACTGAGGATGTTATCCGTTGCAAGTCTGGTTTTGATAAAAAACCAGTCTGTGACTAATAAGTAACAAGAACGTTGAAGAAGACGAGGGGAGAATCTTCGCATACGAATTTGATATCAGCGTTCAAACTCGATAATGGGGGGGGGGGGGGTCTGGTCCTTATCCTTTTTTTTCAATATTAAAGAAATGATATCAGTGTTCACGTCTCTATTGAATCATGTCTAGAATCAGTTGATGTAAAAAAAAATGTCCATAAGGATAGAAAGAACTCTGAAGGTTCCAATAAACCCCGCTGATCATGGTTTGTATAAGGATAGAAAGAACTCTGGAGGTTCCAATAAATGGATGGATGGATTATTGTAGTTCCATCAGAGTGACAGGGGGCCTCAAGTGTTGCAGGTCGGCAGAGATCTCAGATCTAGACAAATGACCATAGAAATCCCAGAGTTTTGAATGGATTAATAACGGGTCACTGTATGGTACCATCCATTGATTTAATGGAAGTTATATTTGAAACGTTTTTTTTCTTTTCTTTCTCGGCTAATAGATAATTTATTGAGCTAATAGATTGGCTTGGATGAGCCCTATGAAAATTTTAAAAAGAAACATGCTATATGAATGAGAGTTTCTGCCCGGGCGTCTACATGGAAAATTAATTTAATTTTCTGATAATCTGCCGATCAAGGATAGCTTGTGGAGAGACGTTTCAAGTTGTCATAATTGGTCTTCTTATTCTGTAGTGATGTGTTGATTGATTGGTTTAAATTGGATGACAACGAGGTAGAGTGTGGCCTAATAAAGCCTTTGACCTTTGTCCCACAGTCCTCCAGAATCATCATCAGTGTTACCACAGTCCTCCATCAACACAACGCCATAGATAACATTACACAGGTGCACCTTGTGTTGGGGACAATAAAAGGCCACTCTAAAATGCCACAGATGTCTCAATGCCACAGAGCGCAATTGGCATGCTGACTGCAGAAATATCTACCAGAGCTGTTGCCAGAGAATTTAATGTTAATTTCTCTATTATAAGCCGCCTCCAACATCATTTTAGACAATTTGGCAGTACATCCAATCTGCCTCACAACCGCATACCATGTGTAACCAACAAGCCCAAGACCTCCACATCTGGCGTAATCACCTGCGGCCTGAGACGAACCACCCAGACAAGCTGATGAAACTGTGGGTTTGCACAACTGAAGAATTTTGGCAAAAACTGTCACAAAACCTTCCCAGGGAAGCTCATCTGCGTGCTAATGCTCACCTTCGATGGCCCCTGGCATGCTGGAGAAGTGTGATCCGGGCAGATGGCAGACAGCGTTGTATGGCGTTGTATGGCGTTGCGCGGTTTGCTGATATCAATGTTGTGAACAATGTGCACCATGGTGGCGGTGGGGTTATGTTATGGGCAGGCATAAGCTACACACGACATGGGATGCTCTGGATCTTGTGAAATCCATACATTAGGGTCTGCATTTATTTGACAAGATAAAATGCTATTTTAAAGTAAACGAATTGGACATTCAACAAGCACAGCACTTACACAAATGACTGATGACTGGCTGAGAGAAGCTGATGATAAAAATATTGTGGGGGATGTTTTGCTCGACTTCAATGTGGCTTTTGACATTATCGATCATAGTCTGCTGGAAAAACGTATGTGTTCTGGCTTTACACCCTCTGCTATAATGTGGATAAAGAGTTACCTGTCTAACAGAACACAGAAGGGTGTTCTTTAATTGGAAGCCTCTCCAACATAATCCAGGTAGAATCAGGAATTCCCCAGGGTAGCTGTCTAGGCCCCTCACTTTTTTAAAAACCCTTACTAATGACATGCCACTGGCTTTGAGTAAAGCCAGTGTGTCCATGTAGGTGGATGACTCAACACTATATACGTCAGCCACTACGGCGACTGAAATGACTGCAACACTTAAATATCCGCAGTTAGTTTCAGAATGGGTGGCAAGGAATAAGTTAGTCCTAAATATTTCAAAAACTAAAAGCATGGTATTTGGGACAAATCATTCACTAAACCCTAAGCCTCAACTAAATATTTTAATAAAAAATGTGAAAATTGAGCAGGTTGAGGTGACTAAACTTGTAACCTGTCATGGTCAAAACATATTGATGCAGTAGTAGCTAAGATGAGGGAGAAGTCTGTCCATAATAAAGCGCTGCTCTACCTCTTAACAACACTATCAACAAGACAGGTCCTACAGACCCTAGTTTCTACCTTCTTAACAACACTATCAACAAGGCAGGTCCTACAGGCCCTAGTTTCTACCTTCTTAACAACACTATCAACAAGGCAGGTCCTACAGGCCCTAGTTTCTACCTTCTTAACAACACTATCAACAAGGCAGGTCCTACAGGCCCTAGTTTCTACCTTCTTAACAAGGCAGGTCCTACAGGCTCTAGTTTCTACCTTCTTAACAACACTATCAACAAGGCAGGTCCTACAGGCTCTAGTTTCTACCTTCTTAACAACACTATCAACAAGGCAGGTCCTACAGGCCCTAGTTTCTACCTTCTTAAACACCACTACCAACAAGGCAGGTCCTACAGGCCCTAGTTTCTACCTTCTTAACAACACTATCAACAAGGCAGGTCCTTACCGGCCCTCGTTTCTACCTTCTTAACAACACTATCAACAAGGCAGGTCCTACAGGCCCTAGTTTCTACCTTCTTAACAACACTATCAACAAGGCAGATCCTACAGGCCCTAGTTTGTCACACCTGGACTACTGTTCAGTCGTGTGGTCAGGTGCCACAAAGAGGGACTTATATTATATTGTACTATATATTATAATGTTATACTACTAATATATATATATTACAAAACAATATTAGACTAATACTATATGGCTAAATGACTGTCAAAGATATTGATATAATTGTACTAAGTAACTAATGAGATCATAGATTGTTAATTTTGGGCAGAGCTGCCTGAGGTGCCCAACCTGGAAACAAACTAACTAGGGGAAACACTGGCTAGATAGTACGATATAAATTAGGTTTTACGATAAAATGATAGATAAGAACGAAAAAAGTTTGTTTACTAACATGTACTCAGTAACCTCGAAACAAATCTATGGGAAACACTAGCTAGTACAGTATGGAAAAAAGTTTTTAGTAGAGCAAACACTAGCTAGTACAGTATGGAAAAGAGGTTTTAACTAGAGGAAACACGAGCTAGTACAGTATGGAAAAGAGGTTTTAACTAGAGCAAACACTAGCTAGTACAGTATGGAAAAGAGGTTTTAACTAGAGCAAACACTAGCTAGTACAGTATGGAAAAGAGGTTTTAACTAGAGCAAACACTAGCTAGTACAGTATGGAAAAGGTTTTAACTAGAGCAAACACTAGCTAGTACAGTATGGAAAAGAGGTTTTAACTAGAGCAAACACTAGCTAGTACAGTATGGAAAAGAGGTTTTAAATAGAGCAAACACTAGCTAGTACAGTATGGAAAAGAGGTTTTAACTAGAAGAAACACTAGCTAGTACAGTATGGAAAAGAGGTTTTTAGTAAGAAGTAATGATAAAAAGTTTTGTGTACTAACATGTACCTGGAGGCTGTCTGGCAGCTCTGTGACAGGTTGTTGCAGGAACAGGGCCATCAGCAGGAAGTAGAGCTCGGGGACGTTGGTGTGTTTCGGCAGCAGCGTCTGCAGAACAGGGAACCCTGGGAAATGGCAGGCGTCTCGGTTGATCTCCCGTAGCGTGGAGCGACCGCCGGCGCTGCGGCCCACGTTGAAGCCTGAGGAGGAGAGAGGAGAGGAAGAGGAGGTTGGGGAAACTGCGAATCAGGGTTGTGATCAGGAAAACTTCAGGGGGAAAAATGTAATACGTTTGGATTTTAGATAGGGGATAGGCCAGTTATTTGAATAGAGGATAGATGTCAGAAAAGCAGGAAGAATCACATCCCTATTCTTACAATAGACTACAACTAGCTAACAGTTAGGAAACCCCCATTGATGTGTGCTAACTATGCCTGTACTTTTCCCTTTCTATGCAAGCTGGGTCGAAGCACATGTGGGTATGCCTGTACTTTGTTGCAGAGCAGACAGAATATTGAAGTGCACTATGGGATATTAAAGGATTCTATTCTATTCAGAGTTTTACCTTTAGTTACACAGGTTAGTTTCATTGAGATAAAATCTCTTTTGGAAGAGAGACCTGTTTCAAGATAGACATTATAAACAAACAAAGAAGCATCAAAAGCCATCCTCATCCCAAGGTAATGACGATGGGCAAGGGGCTGAGGGGCAGCATGGCACATTCTATATCCTGTAAACAGTTCTATTCTATTATGGCACATTCTATATCCTGTAAACAGTTATATTATATTATGGCACATTCTATATCCTGTACAGTAAACAGTTCTATTCTATTATGGTACATTCTATATCCTGTAAACAGTTCTATTCTATTATGGCACATTCTATAACCTGCACAGTAAACAGTTATATTCTATTATGGCACATTCTATATCCTGCACAGTAAACAGTTCTATTCCATTATGTTACATTCTATATCCTGCACAGTAAACAGTTCTATTATGTCACATTCTATTTACTGCACAGTAAACAGTTATATTCTATTATGGTACATTCTATATCCTGCACAGTAAACAGTTCTATTCTATTATGGTGCATTCTATATCCTGCACAGTAAACAGTTCTATTCTATTATGGTGCATTCTATATCCTGCACAGTAAACAGTTCTATTCTATTATGGTGCATTCTATATCCTGCACAGTAAACAGTTCTATTCTATGATGGTGCATTCTATATCCTGCACAGTAAACAGTTCTATTCTATTATGGTACCTTCTATATCCTGCACAGTAAACAGTTCTATTCTATTATGGTACATTCTATATCCTGCACAGTAAACAGTTCTATTCTATTATGGTGCATTCTATATCCTGCACAGTAAACAGTTATATTATGCTACATTCTATATCTATATAATATGATGGTACATTCTATATCTATATTATGCTACATTCTATATCTATATAATATGATGGTACATTCTATATCTATATTATGGTACATTCTATATCTATATAATATTATGGTACATTCTATATCTATATAATATTATGGTACATTCTATATCTATATAATAGTATGGTACATTCTATATCTATATTATATTATGGTACATTCTATATCTATATTATATTATGGTACATTCTATATCTATATTATATTAGGGTACATTCTATATCTATATTATATTATGGTACATTATATGTCTATATTATGGTACATTCTATATCTATATTATGGTACATTTTATGTCTATATTATGGTACATTTTATGTCTATATTATGGTACATTCTATATCTATATTATGGTACATTCTATATCTATATTATGGTACATTCTATATCTATATTATATTAGGGTACATTCTATATCTATATTATATTATGGTACATTCTATATCTATATTATATTATGGTACATTCTATATCTATATTATGGTACATTCTATATCTATATTATATTAGGGTACATTCTATATCTATATTATGGTACATTCTATATCTATATAATATTATGGTACATTCTATATCTATATAATATTATGGTACATTCTATATCTACATAATATTATGGTACATTTTATATCCTGCACAGTAAACAGTTATATTATGTTGGGTTTTTAAAACTTGTATCTATACATTGACTCACATACACAAAATCCAACACACACATCACTCTACTCACCCATCACGGTGCCGATCTTGTTGGTGAGGACAGAGTCAGTGTGGTCCAGCCATTCGCCTCCGGTCAGTCCCTCTTTGAACCTGGGCAGGTCAAATAAATGGAAAATCATGATGTGGATGATCAGGGGAATTCCTGACAATGTGAAATGTAATGTTTTTGACAGATCGTTGTTAAGAATTAAATCTAAATACAGTACGAGTCAAAAGTTTGGACACACCTACTCATTCAAGGGTTTTTCTTTATTTTTTAACTATTTCCTACATTGTAGAATAATAGGGAAGACATTATCACTAAGCTAAGGACCCTGGGACTAAACACCTCCCTCTGCAACTGGATCCTGGACTTCCTGACGGGCCACACCCAGGTGGTAAGTGTAGGTAACAACACATTCGCCACGCTGATCCTCAACACAGGGGCTCCTCAGGGGTGCGTGCTCAGTCCCCTCATGTACTAACTGGAGCCAAGCTTCCTGCCATCCAGGACCTCTATACCAGGCAGTGTCAGAAGAAGGCCCAAAAAATTACCAAGGACTCCAGCCACCCTAGTCATAGACTGTTCTCTCTGTTAACACACGGCAACCGGTACCGGAGTGCCAAGTCTAGGTCAAAAAGGCTTCTGAACAGCTTCTACCCCCGAGATATAAGACTCCTGAACATCTAATCAAATGGCTTCCCAGACTATTTGCATTGTACCCACACCACCCCCCATTTTTACACTGCTGCTACTCTCTGTTTATTGTCTATGCATAGTCACTTTACCTCTACCTACATGTACATATTACCTCAATTACCTCGACTAACCGGTGCCCCGGCACATTGACTCTGTACTGGTACACCCTGTATATAGCCTCCACATTGACTCTGTACCGGTATCCCCTGTATACAGCCTCCACATTGACTCTGTACCGGTACCCCCTGTATATAGCCTCCACATTGACTCTGTACTGGTACTTACTGTATATAGTCTCCACATTGACTCTGTAACACCCTGTACATAGCCTCCTCACATTGATGCTGTACCGTAACACCCTGTATATAGCCTCCACACTGACTCTGTACCGTAACACCCTGTATATAGCCTCCTCACATTGACTCTGTACCGTAACACCCTGTATATAGCCTCCTCACATTGACTCTGTACCGTAACACCCTGTATATAGCCTCCTCACATTGACTCTGTACCGTAACACCCTGTATATAGCCTCCTCACATTGACTCTGTACCGTAACACCCTGTATATAGCCTCCTCACATTGACTCTGTACCGTAACACCCTGTATAAAGCCTCCTCATATTGACTCTGTACCGTAACACCCTGTATATAGCCTCCTCACATTGACTCTGTACCGTAACACCCTGTATATAGCCTCCACATGGACTCTGTACCGGTACCCCCTGTATATAGCCTCCACATTGACTCTGTACCGGTACCCCCTGTATATAATCTCCACATTGACTCTGTACCGTAACACCCTGTATATAGCCTCCTCACATTGACTCTGTACCGTAACACCCTGTATATAGCCTCCTCACACTGATTCTGTACCATAACGCCCTGTATATAGCCTCCATGCTGTTATTTTATTGTTGCTTCTAAATGATTTGTTATATTTCTATATAATTTTGGTGTTTTCTTAAATCTGCATGGTTGGTTAAGTGCTTGTAAGTAAGCATTTCACTGTAAGGTCGCCTGGTATACGCCATCCTATCCCTTGGTCGGACTATCCTACCTGTTGTATTCGGCGCATGTGACAAATAAAATTAGATTTCTTTGATTTTATTTGAAACTATGAAATAACACATATGGAATCATGTCGTAACCAAAAAAAGTGTTAATCAAATCAAAATATATTTCAGATTCTTCAAAGTAGCCACCCTTTGCCTTGATGACAACGTTGCACACTCTTGGCATTTGTGTTTGGACATTTTCCTGTTGAGAAACAAAGGATAGTCCCACTAAAGGATGGCGTATCGCTGCAGAATGCATGCTGGTTAACTTGAACTCTAAATACATCTCTGAGAGTGCCACCAGCAAAGCACCCCCACACCTCCTCCTCCTCCATGCTTCACTGTGGGAACCACAGATGCGGAGATCATCCGTTCACCTACTCTGCGTCTCACAAATACCAAAAATTGGAACCAAAAATCTCAGATTTGGACTCATCAGACCAAAGGACAGATTTCCACCGGTCTAATGTCCATTGCTCGTGTTTCTTGCCCAAGCAAGTCTCTTCTTATTATTGGTGTCCTTTAGTTGTGATTTCAATTTGACCATGAAGGCCTTATTCACTCAGTCTCCTCTGAACAGTTGATCCTGGTCCTTCTGTAGCTCAGTTGGTAGAGCATGGCGCTTGTAACGCCAGGGTAGTGGGTTCGATCCCCGGGACCACCCATACGTAGAATGTATGCACACATGACTGTAAGTCGCTTTGGATAAAAGCGTCTGCTAAATGGCATATATATATATATATATGTTGAGATGTGTCTGTTACTTGAACTCTGTGAAGCATTTATTTGTGCTGCAATTTCTGTGGCTGGTAACTCTAATGAACTTATCCTCTGCAGCAGAGGTAACTTTGGGTCTTCCTTTCCTGTGGCGGTCCTCATGAGAGCCAGTTTCATCATTGCGCTTGATGGTTTTTGTGACTGCACTTGAAGAAACTTTCAAAGTTCTTGACATTTTCTGTATTGACTGACCTTCATGTCTTAAAGTAATGATGGACTGTTGTTTCTCTTTGCTTATTTGAGCTGTTCTTGCCATAATATAGACTTGGTCTTTTACCAAATAGGGCTATCTTCTATATACCACCCCAACCTTGTCACAACACAACTGATTGGCTCAAGCACATTAAGAAGGAAAGAAATTCCACAAATTAACTTTTAACAAGTCACACCTGTTAATTGAAATGCATTCCAGGTGACTACCTCATGAAGCTGGTTGAGAGAATGCCAAGAGTGTGCAAAGCTGTCATCAAGGCAAATGGTGGCTACTTTGAAGAATCTAAAATCTATTTTCATTTGGTTAACACTTTTTTGGTTACTACATGATTCCATATGTGTTATTTCATAGTTTTGATGTCTTCACTATTATTCTACAATGTATAAACTAGTAAAAATAAAGAAAGCCCCTTTGAATTAGTTGATGTGTCCAACTTTTGACTGGTAGTGTATATATGTATTTTTGTAAGTCGCTCTGGATAAGAGCGTCTGCTAAATGACTTAAATGTAATGTAATGTTTATTAAAGGATCAAAGACCTGGTCAGTATGGGCTGGTTACTGAGGAGAACCACCAGGATCCACAGAGCTGCTGTCACACTGCTGGAGTGGAGGTGCTCCTCCGTGAACATCAACAACCAGTCGAAGCCCAGGGTACGCACCAACTCCTCACATGCCCTGTAGGGGGAGACAGAGAGCAGTCAGGCTACACACAACACAGTCAAAGCCCAGGGTATGCACCAACTCCTCACATGCCCTGTAGGGGGAGACAGAGAGCAGTCAGGCTACACACAACACAGTCAAAGCCCAGGGTACGCACCAACTCCTCACATGCCCTGTAGGGGGAGACAGAGAGCAGTCAGGCTACACACAACACAGTCAAAGGCTATACAGTATGAAGAGGGGCAGAAACTGCTTCTCCAATAGAAATCCCAGTTGTAGGTGATGTCATGGCGACGTTTGCGTAGCTAAATTAATGCGTAGAAACACGTAAAATCGGGTCTAACAGTCATCTCGCGCCGAACTACGTACGTAAAAAATCAAAAAGGCAGTCCTTTCGATATCATTTATTTTTTAATATTATTTTTACAAAAATGAAAACGTGTCAGTTTGTCACTTTCACAAGGTTGGAGTAATAACATGTTAAAACTAGTGAAGACGTCGTCTCCAGTCTCGGTGACGTCTTTCCATTTGGAGAATATTAACTATGGGAGAATTCTTCACTTCTCTCATTGACTTGTCAAACCCTGGTGTGGTCTGTTTTTGTCTGTTTCGCAAGTGTTCCCGGAAGTCTCGGGATGTTGCGCCTCTGGGTTTAAAAACTCTGTGACGCAGTTACACACACGCCGTGCACACACACACACACGCCGTGCACACACACACACACGCCGTGCACACACACACACACGCCGTGCACACACACACACACACCACACACACACACACACACACACACACACACACACACACACACACACACACACACACACACACACACACACACACACACACACACACACACACACACACTGTGACGTACTGTGCGTTGACTGTGCATTTCTCCTTGGTGGTGAAGAGCAGTTTGAGAAGGATGTCTAGCAGTCTGTTCCTCAACAGGATCAGGTTGGCCGACAGAAGACCCCCAAGGTCTTCATCATTACCTGGAACACAATAGATAATATTACCACTACTATTACTACAATAATATTACTGTACTGAAAACTGAGAGGAGACACCCAATGTCTTCATCACTAAAAAAAATTAATTGATGGGAAAAAAACGTATTAATGCGATTTAGAATCAACAAAAAAGGCAAAGAACAGCATAGTTTTGGCATTGTACAAAAATCGGTATGTAAATTTGCGACAATAATCTCTATGCTAGTTAGTGGCAATAATCTCTATGCTAGTTAGTGGCAATAATCTCTATGCTAGTTAGTGGCAATAATCTCTATGCTAGTTAGTGGCAATAATCTCTATGCTAGTTAGTGACAATAATCTCTATGCTAGTTAGTGACAATAATAATTAGTGACAATAATCTCTATGCTAGTTAGTGACAATAATCTCTATGCTAGTTAGTGACAATAATCTCTATGCTAGTTAGTGACAATAATCTCTATGCTAGTTAGTGACAATAATCTCTATGCTAGTTAGTGACCATAATCTCTATGCTAGTTAGTGACCATAATCTCTATGCTAGTTAGTGGCAATAATCTCTATGCTAGTTAGTGACAATAATCTCTATGCTAATTAGTGATAATAAACTGTGTGTAAATTAGTTACGAGCATCTCTATATTAGTTAGTGACAATAATATATATGCTAGTTAGTGACAAACTATATGTAAATTAATGACAATAATATCTGCTAGTTAGTGACAATCATATCTATGTTAGTTAGTGACAATAATATCTATGCTAGTTAGTGACAACAATATATATGCTAGTTAGTGACAATAATCTCTAAGGGTAGTTAGCGACAATAATCTCTATGCTAGTTAGCGACAATAATCTCTATACTAGTTAGTGACAATAATCTCCATACTAGTTAGCGACAATAATCTCTAAGGGTAGTTAGCGACAATAATCTCTATGCTAGTTAGTGACAAAAATCTCTAAACTAGTTAGTGACAATAATCTCTAAGGGTAGTTAGCGACAATAATCTCTATGCTAGTTAGTGACAAAAATCTCTAAACTAGTTAGTGACAATAATCTCTAAGGGTAGTTAGTGACAATAATCTCTAAGGGTAGTTAGCAACAATAATCTCTATGCTAGTTAGCGACAATAATCTCTATACTAGACTAGTTAGTGACAATAATCTCCATACTAGTTAGCGACAATAATCTCTAAGGGTAGTTAGCGACAATAATCTCTATGCTAGTTAGTGACAAAAATCTCTAAACTAGTTAGTGACAAAAATCTCTAAACTAGTGTGTGTGTGTGTTACCTCCATCTATCTTCTCCTCGTTGTTGACCTCCATCACTACAAACTTCTCACACACAGCAAAGGTTGGCAGGGTGGATGAGATGAACTGGCCAAACCTATCAAACATACCATAAAACAGACAGACACATGAGCTACATGTTGCTCACATACAGTATGTTCTCGTGAAGGGATTTGTAGGCAGTTGCAAGGACTGGGGAGACCAGCAGCCCACCAGTAGCAAGTTTAATTCACACATTCATTGTCTGGCACGGGACTTGAACCAGCAACCTTCTGACTACTGGTCCACCTCTCTGACGTCTTACCATAGCATGGTGTATGGGTTGGGGAAAGTGTAGAGTGTTATTACCGTAGCAGGTCATATGGGTTGGGTGTTATTACCGTAGCAGGTCATATGGGTTGGGTGTTATTACCGTAGCAGTTCATATGGGTTGGGGAAAGTGTTGGGTGTTATTACCATAGCAGGTCATATGGGTTGGGGAAAGTGTTGGGTGTTATTACCGTAGCAGGTCATATGGGTTGTCTGTTATTACCGTAGCAGGTCATATGGGTTGGGGAAAGTGTTGAGTGTTATTATCGTAGCAGGTCATATGGGTTGAGTGTTATTACCGTAGCAGGTCATATGGGTTGGGTGTTATTACCGTAGCAGGTCATATGGGTTGAGTGTTATTACCGTAGCAGGTCATATGGGTTGAGTGTTATTACCGTAGCAGGTCGTATGGGTTGGGTGTTATTACCGTAGCAGGTCGTATGGGTTGGGGAACCCTTGCAGTAGCAGACTCAAAACGTTGCTGATAGCAGAGATGGTGGGCTGAGACAGAGACGTGTCTCTCAGGGTTAACAGCAGCTTGGGAATCAGCTGGAACTCTCGTAACAACTTAGCGTTCTTCGCTGCCTCACTGTGATGGGGGAGAAGAGGACAGACAGATAGTTGGTTGAAATATAACACAGGAAACATGGTCTTCCTGCGTCTTTGTTTCTCATAAACCCCAGGTGATTAAGATTTTAGTGTCACTATTAACTGAAATATAACATTTACATAAGTATTCAAGCCCTTTACTCAGTACTGTGTTGAAGCACCTTCGGCAGCGATAACAGCCTCGAGTCTTCTTGGGTATGATGCTACAAGCTTGTCACACCTGTATTTGGGGAGTTCCTCCCGTTATTCTCTGCAGATCCTCTCAAGCTCTAGCAGGTTGGATGGGGAGCGTCACAGCACAGCTATTTCCAGGTCTCTCCAGAGATATAAAAGGAAAACCTTTCCTGATTGCAGTTCCTAGGGCTTCCACTAGATGTCAACAGTCTTTAGAAAGAGTTTCAGGCTAGTTTTAGTAAGTGGCTCCCATTTTGGGCTGTAGTGTTTGTTGTGCGTTCCGATGAGGGTGCTTCGTAATTTATCTCCGGTATTCTCCGTCTTAAATTTGATCATTTATTTAAATATCTGAGGATTGATTAGGAACGTTGTTTGATGTGTTTGGGAGAAGTTTATTGGTAACTTACGGGATTCATTTGTATGCATTTTGAATGAGGGAAACCGGTGGATTACTGAGTCTAGGCAGCCAATGAAACAGACTTTTTTGGGATATAAGTAAGGACTTTTATCAAACAAAAGGACCAATTTTTATGTAGCTGGGACGCTTGTGATTTCGACCAGATGAAGATCTACAAAAGGTAAGTGATTTATTTTAGCGCTATTTCTGACTTTCGTGACGTCCTCTGCTCGGTTGGAAGATGAATGTAATGCTTTTGTGTGCAGGGCGCTGTCCTCAGATAATCACATGGTGTGCTTTCGACGTAAAGCCTTTTGGAAATCTGACAAAGCGGCTGGATTAACAATATATATAATATAATAATATATGCCATTTAGCAGACGCTTTATCCAAAGCGACTTACAGTCATGTGTGCATACATTCTACGTATGGGTGGTCCCGGGGATCGAACCCACTACCCTGGCGTTACAAGCGCCATGCTCTACCAACTGAGCTACAGAAGGAGTTAAACTTTAAATGATGTATTTTGATGAATGTTTAATATTACGATTTTTGTCATTTGAATTCCGCGCTCTGCAATTTCACCGGATGTTGGCCAGGTGGGACGCTAGCGTCCCAATGATCCATAAGAAGTTAAGGACATCAAAGTCAAGGTATTGGAGTGGCCGTCACAAAGCCCTGACCTCACTCCTAGTGGAGTGGCCGTCACAAAGCCCTGACCTCACTCCTAGTGGAGTGGCCGTCACAAAGCCCTGACCTCACTCCTAGTGGAGTGGCCGTCACACCTCACTCCTATAGAACATTTGTGGGCAGAACTGAAAAATCATTTGCGAGCAAGGAGGCCTACAAACCTGACTCAGTTACACCAACTCTGTTAGGAGGAATGGGCCAAAATTCACCCAATTTATTGTGGGAAGCTTGTGGAAGGCTTCCCAAAATGTTTGACCCAAGTTAAACAATTTAAAAGGCAATGCTACCAAATACTAATTGAGTGTATGTAAACTTTTGACCCACTGGGAATGTGATGAAAGAAACAAAATCATTCTCTCTACTATTATTCTCACATTTCACATTCTTAAAATAAAATGGTGATCCTAACTGACCTAAGACAGGGAATTTTTACTCAGATTAAATGTCAGAAATTGTGAAAAACTGAGTTTAAATGTATTTGACTAAGGTGTATGTAAACTTCCGACTTCAACTGTACACAGGTGTGTGCCTTTCTAAATCATGTCCAGTCAATTGAACATACCCAAGGTGGACTCCAAGTTGTAGAAACATCTCAAGGAAGATGAATGGAAACAGGATGCACCTGAGCCCAATTTCGAATCTCACAATAAAGGATGTGAATACTTATGTAAATAAAGTATCTGTTTTATATTTTTAATACATTTGAAAACATTTCTAAAAAACTGGTTTTCGCTTCATCATTATGGGGTATTACGTGCAGATTGATGAGGGAATAAAAATAAAAAAATTTTTTTAGAAAAAGGCTGTAACGTAACAAAATGTGGAAAAAGTCACGGGGTCTGAATAATTTCTGAATTCACGGTAATAGCAGGAGTTAATCATTCCTCACCTGGACTCAGTGAGGAGCTCTATAAAGTGTTCAAACAGGGACAGGTGCAGTTCGTAGGGTGCATGGAGCCACACCTGAGGAGACAGAAAGAACATTTGAAAACCTCTACAAACATAGCACACCAGAAAACCAACGACATTATTTTGTCTGCAGGGACCACGTTTGGCTCGATTTGGATCAGTTGCCCTGAAGCCCATTGTGTTTGGCTTGCACCAAGGACCACCAACCACCATTTTGGCTCAAACTGGATCAGTTTCCCAGAGGCCATTTTGGCTCAAAACTGGAGCCAGTTCCCCTGAGGTCCATTGGTTTAGTGCTAACCTCGAAGTCACAGAGCAGGTCCTGGAAGGCGGTGGTGTTGGGGATGATGGAGGTCTCGTGGCCGCTATCTACTGTTCCCACCAGGGAGAAGGTCAGGTGCAGGATGTGGCTGTTCAGCAGGTGACGTTTTTTCTTCAACAACATGGCCAGCAGCTAGAGACCAAATAACAGACACATACTACAGTTAGACTGAGTTATATTACTGTTGTAATAGAACTACAGCAGACAGGATGTGACTGTTCAGAAGGTGACGCTTCTTCTTCAACGACATGGCCAGCAGCTAGAGACCAAATAACAGACACATACTACTTAGACTGAGTTATATTAGTTATAAAAGCGTCTGCTAAATGGCATATATTATTATATTACTGTTGTAATAGAACTACAGCAGACAGGATGTGACTGTTCAGCAGGTGACGCTTCTTCTTCAACGGTATGGCCAACCGGTACAGCAGAGAAACAACAGTTTTATCTCAGCAACAATGTTCACACAAACATTGTGTGGTGTGTCCACAAATGTATTGTAAATTAAAAAGTGAGTGTGAACTGGGCCATATTGCATTGTGGGTAGTGTAGTTGTACCTGGTAGCCTTTGATGCGCTCCATCTCCTTGCTGGCCAGCGGGTTGCTCTTGACGACGCACACCATCGCCTTGACGGCCGCGTAGAGACCCTCAACGTCCTGCGCCATGGCAACCAGGCCCAAAATGGCCGCCGCTCCGCCCACGTACTGCAAGTTGGTCGCCACAGGCTTGGGGACGAACGCACGCACACCTGGAAGAGAGCGGAGAGGAGGAGTTAGGAGGTAAGGAGTTAGGAGGTAAGGAGTTAGGAGTAAGGAGGAGTTAGTCTACAGGTAAGGAGTTAGGAGGTAAGGAGTTAGGAGGTAAGGAGTTAGGAGTAAGGAGGAGTTAGTCTACAGGTAAGGTGTGTGTGTAGTTGGTGGCCACAGACTTGGGGACAAACGCACACCAAGAGTGGGGCAAAAAAGGTATTTTCTATTTATTTATTACAAATAAATAAAAAATGTGGTCGTTTTTACCCATTTTTCCCCCTAATTGCTAGTTTACAACCTTGTCTCATCGCTGCAACTCCTCAATGTTGTCGGGAGAGACGCAGGTCGAGACATACGTGCTCCGAAACATGACCTACCAAGCCACATACTTCTTAAAACACTGCCCGCTTAACCCGGAAGTCAGCTGCACCAACGTGTGAGAGGAAACACTGTTCAACTGATGATTGAAGTCAGCTGCCCCAACATGTCAGAGGAAACACTGTTCAACTGATGATTGAAGTCAGCTGCCCCAACATGTCAGAGGAAACACTGTTCAACTGATGATTGAAGTCAGCTTGCACGCGCCCGGCTCGCCACAAGGAGTCGCTAGAGCGTGATGAACCAAGTAAAAACCCCTGGCCAACCCTCCCTTAAACCGGACGGCGCTTGTCCAATTGTGGGCTGCCCGATGGGGCTCCTGGTCACGTGGATTGAACCCCAGGATATAGTGTGACCTCAACACTACGATGCAGTGCATTACTGAGGCACTGCATCGCTGAGCCACTCGGGGCAAAAGTTATTTTAAAGGCACAATCTGTTGTTACAAGATTTGCTTATATGGCCAACTCAACCCTGATTGATAGATACATTCTCCAGGTGTCCTAACCCCTTACCCAGGTATCCTAACCCCTTACCCAGGTATCCTAACCCCTTACCCAGGTATCCTAACCCAGGTATCCTAACCCCTTACCCAGGTATCCTAACCCCTTACCCAGGTATCCTAACCCAGGTATCCTAACCCCTTACCCAGGTATCCTAACCCCTTACCCAGGTATCCTAACCCCTTACCCAGGTATCCTAACCCCTTACCCAGTTATCCTAACCCCTTACCCAGGTATCCAATGACAGCTGCTCCTATGGTGCGTGCTGGACCGTTGAGGTGACCGGCCGCGTTGTGGATCAGCTTGACCGGAGTGGCATTCTCATGAGACGACACAGCCAACTGAGGAGAGGGGAGAGAAGGGGAGGAGGAGGGGAGAGGGGAGGAGGAGGAGAGGGGGAGAGGAGGAGGAGAGGGGAGGAGGAGAAGAGGGGAGTGGAGGAGGAGAGGCGAGGAGGAGAAGAGGGGGAGGAGAGGGGGAGAGGAGGAGGAGAGGCGAGGAGGAGAAGAGGGGGAGAGGGGAGTGTTACAGGTGAGGTGGAGATAACATTGTGTTATAGGGAGAGATAACATTGTGTTATAGGGAGAGATAACATTGTGTTATAGGGAGAGATAACATTGTGTTATAGGGGGAGATAACATTGTATTATAGGTGGAGATAACATTGTGTTATAGGGAGAGATAACATTGTGTTATAGGGAGAGATAACATTGTGTTACAGGTGGAGATAACATTGTGTTATAGGGGAGATAACATTGTGTTACAGGACCGTAGTAGGCTTTGCTGGTTAGCGAGGCTAACCTGTTTAGCGATGCTAACCTGTTTAGCGATGGCCTTGCTGTCCAGCTTGTGTGTGTGTGTGTGTGTGTGTGTGTGTGTGTGTGTGTGTGTGTGTGTGTGTGTGTGTGTGTGTGTGTGTGTGTGTGTGTGTGTGTGTGTGTGTGTGTGTGTGTGTGTGTGCGTGTGTCTGTGTGTGTGCGTACGTTAGCGATGCTAACCTGTTCAGTGATGCTAACCTGTTCAGCGATGCTAACCTGTTCAGCGATGCTAACCTGTTCAGCAATGCTAACCTGTTCAGCAATGGCCTTGCTGTCCAGCTTGTGTGTGTGTGTGTGTGTGCGTGTGTCTGTGTGTGTGTGTGCGTTAGCGATGCTAACCTGTTCAGCGATGCTAACCTGTTTAGCGATGGCCTTGCTGTCCAGCTTGTGTGTGTGTGTGTGCGTGTGTGCGTGTGTCTGTGTGTGTGTGTGCGTTAGCGTGCTAACCTGTTCAGCGATGCTAACCTGTTTAGCGATGGCCTTGCTGTCCAGCTTGTGTGTGTGTGTGTGTGTGTGTGTGTGTGTGTGTGTGTGTGTGTGTGTGTGTGTGTGTGTGTGTGTGTGTGTGTGTGTGTGTGTGTGTGTGTGTGTGTGTGTGTGTGCGTTAGCGATGCTAACCTGTTTAGCGATGGCCTTGCTGTCCAGCTTGTGTGTGTGTGTGTGTGTGTGTGTGTGTGTGTGTGTGTGTGTGTGTGTGTGTGTGTGTGTGTGTGTGTGTGTGTGTGTGTGTGTGTGTGTGTGTGTGTGTGTGTGTGTGTGTGTGTGTGTGTGTACGTTAGCGATGCTAACCTGTTTAGCGATGGCCTTGCTGTCCAGCTTGTTGTAGACCTTGCGTATCTTGGCCACGGTGAGGGCAGAGACAGAGAGGGCGTACAGGCTGAAGGATACCTTCTCCTCTGGGACCAGGGCGACTGGACATGAAGGCTCTCCAGTCTTGGAGTCTTTACCTGAAGGAGAGAGAGACACGACAATCCACCGCGGTTCCTCAACAACAGACAGTTACTCACAGGGAATGTGAACAGCCTGGAAGCTGTGTAGTTGGCTTACCACTCAATATGTGTGTGTTCTCCGTGTGTGTGTGTGTGTTCTCTGTGTGTGTGTGTGTGTTCTTTGTGTGTGTTCTCTCGCTCTCTCTGTGTGTGTGTGTGTTCTTGTGTGTGTGTTCTCCCGCTCTCTCTGTGTGTGTCTGTGTGTGTGTGTCTGTGTGTGTGCTCTCTCTGTCTGTGTGTGTGTTCTCTGTGTGTGTCTGTGTGTGTGTGTGTGCGCTCTCTGTCTGTGTGTGTGTTCTCTGTGTGTGTTGTGTGTGTGCGCTCTCTCTGTGTTCTATGTGTGTGTGAGTTCTCCTCTCTACTCTCGTCCCGTGTGGCTCAGATGGCGGAGCATGACACTTACAACGTCAGGGTTGTCGGTTTGATTCCCACGGGGGGGGGGTATATATATGTGAAAATATGTCTCTCTGCTAAAGGACTCAAACGTAAACATAAAGCATCCTCACAGAGCAGGTAGACGGCCTGAAAGCTGCCTGTGTAGTTGGGACCGAGCTCGTACACCGCCGCGACGCTGGCAGCAGGAAGCCCCTCCTCCAGGAAGTGTGTGGGCCCCAGGCGCCACACCAGATTGGACAGCTGTCTCTGGGCAGGGGGCGTGCCTATGTAGCTGTACACGGTGCTGACCACAGGAGGGTTGGTGCTCCCGGAGCCACCGGGAGAACTGTGGATGTAGTGGAGCTGGAGAGGAGAGGGAATCGACCTCTGTTACAACAGTTTCATGGCTAATGACCCCTTCTATCATTATGCACCTTCACCTGGTGGTGGGGCGGGGGGGGACATTTAATATAGGTAGAGTCTTCAAGCCACTCACACACACATCTGAGTTCAAATAGGCACACACACACACACACACACACACACACACACACACACACACACACACACACACACACACACACACACACACACACACACACACACACACACACACACACACACACACACACACACACACACACACACACACACACACACACACACACCCTACCTTGGTGGTTTGGAACAGTTGTCCGTCGATGTACAGCGTGGCCATGCTGTTTTTCAACATGCCTTTACTCATGACTAACAGCAGGTGGTGCCACTGCCCCTCTCCGATCAGCTCTCCGCAGCGGAACCTGGCACAGCACGGCAGAACCTCGAAGAACGAAGACTCCTCGCTGAAATCATCCACTGTTGGGGTGTGAGGGGTGGGGGCATAGTAATGTTAACAGAAATGTTGTAAAAATGTTTTTCATATGGGTTTGAAAACAGGGCTGGGTCTTGAGGATTTTGGGGGCAAACGGCTGATTGGTTGACCACCGTTCTGACTCAAATCTGTGACATGCCACACTTGAAAAGACAACGTGTCACTAGTCGGCTGGTAAGTTAGCCACTAGTCGGCTGGTAAGTTAGTCACTAGTCGGCTGGTAAGTTAGTCACTAGTCGGCTGGTAAGTTAGTCACTAGTCGGCTGGTAAGTTAGTCACTAGTCGGCTGGTAAGTTAGCCACTAGTCGGCTGGTAAGTTAGCCACTAGTCGGCTGGTCACTAGTCGGCTGGTAAGTTAGTCACTAGTCGGCTGGTAAGTTAGTCACTAGTCGGCTGGTAAGTTAGTCACTAGTCGGCTGGTAAGTTAGCCACTAGTCGGTGGTAAGTTAGCCACTAGTTAGCCACTAGTCGGCTGGTAAGTTAGCCACTAGTCGGCTGGTAAGTTAGCCACTAGTCGGCTGGTAAGTTAGTCACTAGTCGGCTGGTAAGTTAGCCACTAGTCGGCTGGTAAGTTAGTCACTAGTCGGCTGGTAAGTTAGTCACTCGTCGGCTGGTAAGTTAGTCACTAGTCGGCTGGTAAGTTAGTCACTAGTCGGCTGGTAAAGTTAGTCACTAGTCGGCTGGTAAGTTAGCCACTAGTCGGCTGGTAAGTTAGTCACTCGTCGGCTGGGAAGTTAGTCAGGGGTAGAGGAGGGAGAGAGGAGGGGTAGAGGATGGGTAGAGGGGGGAGAGAGGAGGGGTAGAGGAGGGAGAGAGGAGGGGTAGAGGAGGGAGAGAGGATGGGTAGAGGAGGGAGAGAGGAGGGGTAGAGGAGGGAGAGAGGGGTATGGGTAGAGGAGGGAGAGAGGAGGGGTAGAGGAGGGGTAGAGGAGGGGGAGAGAGGAGGGAGAGGAGGATGGGTAGAGGAGGGAGGAGAGAGAGGGAGAGAGAGGAGGGGGGTAGAGGATGGGTAGAGGAGGGAGAGAGGAGGTGTAGAGGAGGGAGAGAGGATGGGTAGAGGAGGGAGAGAGGAGGGGGGTAGAGGATGGGTAGAGGGAGGGAGAGGGATGGGTAGGGAGAGAGAGGGAGAGAGGAGGGAGGGAGGGTAGAGGAGGGAGAGAGGATGGGTAGAGGAGGGAGAGAGGATGGAGAG